>NC_069501.1:1286953655-1287253655 GCF_027579735.1 Bombina bombina
AGAATGCGAGCTCAATCTGATTGGCTGATTGGATCGGCCAATCGGATTGAACTAGATTCTGATTGGCTGATTCCATCAGCCAATCAGAAAATTCCTACCTTAATTCCGATTGGCTGATAGAATCCTATCAGCCAATCGGAATTCGAGGGACGCCATCTTGGATGACGTCCCTTAAAGGAACCGTCATTCGTCGGGAGACATCGGAAGAAGAGGATGGATCCGCGTCGCCTGCTTCAAGATGGACCCGCTCCGCACCGGATGGAAGAAGATAGAAGATGCGGCTTGGAGAAGATGTTTGCCGGTCCGGATGTCCTCTTCTTGCCGGATAGGATGAAGACTTTGGAGCCTCTTCTGGACCTCTTCAGCACCGGATTATGGATCGCCAACCCCCGCTTGGGTTGGATGAAGATCTTGGAGCCAGGACGGATCGGTGAACCTGGTATGGTGAAGACAAGGTAGGAAGATCTTCAGGGGCTTAGTGTTAGGTTTATTTAAGGGTGGTTTGGGTTAGATTAGGGGTATGTGGGTGGTGGGTTGTAATGTTGGGGGGGGGGGGTATTGTATGTTTTCTTTTACAGGCAAAAGAGCTGAACTTCTTGGGGCATGCCCCGCAAAGGGCCCTGTTCAGGGCTGGTAAGGTAAAAGAGCTTGTAACTTTTTTAATTTAGAATAGGGTAGGGAATTTTTTATTTTGGGGGGCTTTGTTATTTTATTAGGGGGCTTAGAGTAGGTGTAATTAGTTTAAAATTGTTGTAATATTTTTCTTATGTTTGTAAATATTTTATTATTTTCTGTAACTTAGTTCTTTTTTATTTTTTGTACTTTAGCTAGTTTATTTAATTGTATTTATTTGTAGCAATTGTGTTTATTTAATTTATTGATAGTGTAGTGTTAGGTTAATTGTAGGTAATTGTAGGTAGTTTATTTAATTATTTTATTGATAGGGTAGTGTTAGGTTTAATTATATCTTAGGTTAGGATTTATTTTACAGGTAATTTTGTAATTATTTTAACTAGGTAACTATTAAATAGTTCTTAACTATTTAATAGCTATTGTACCTAGTTAAAATAAATACCAAGTTGCCTGTAAAATAAATATTAATCCTAAAATAGCTACAATGTAATTATAATTTATATTGTAGCTATATTAGGATTTATTTTACAGGTAAGTATTTAGCTTTAAATAGGATTAATTTATTTAATAAGAGTTAATTTATTTCGTTAGATTAAAATTATATTTAAGTTAGGGGGGTGTTAGTGTTAGGGTTAGACTTAGCTTTAGGGGTTAATACATTTATTAGAATAGCGGTGAGCTCCGATCGGAAGATTAGGGGTTAATAATTGAAGTTAGGTGTCGGCGATGTTAGGGAGGGCAGATTAGGGGTTAATAAGTGTAGGCAGGTGTCGGCGACGTTGTGGGGGGCAGATTAGGGGTTAATAAATATAATATAGGGGTCGGCGGTGTTAGGGGTAGCAGATTAGGGGTACATAGGGATAACGTAGGTGGCGGCGCTTTGCGGTCGGAAGATTAGGGGTTAATTATTTTAAGTAGCTGGCGGCGATGTTGTGGGGGGCAGATTAGGGGTTAATAAATGTAATATAGGGGTCGACGGGGTTAGGGGCAGCAGATTAGGGGTACATAAGTATAACGTAGGTGGCGGTCGGAAGATTAGGGGTTAAAATTTTTAATCGAGTGGCGACGATGTGGGGGGAGCTCGGTTTAGGGGTACATAGGTAGTTTATGGGTGTTAGTGTACTTTAGGGTACAGTAGTTAAGAGCTTTATGAACCGGCGTTAGCCAGAAAGCTCTTAACTCCTGCTATTTTCAGGCGGCTGGAATCTTGTCGTTAGAGCTCTAACGCTCACTGCAGAAACGACTCTAAATACCGGCGTTAGGAAGATCCCATTGAAAAGATAGGCTACGCAAATGGCTTAGGGGGATCTGCGGTATGGAAAAGTCGCGGCTGTAAAGTGAGCGTTAGACCCTTTAATCACTGACTCCAAATACCAGCGGGCGGCCAAAACCAGCGTTAGGAGCCTCTAACGCTGGTTTTGACGGCTACCGCCGAACTCTAAATCTAGGCCTCAGTTAGCAGGGGGGGAAGAGCAAACTTCTTTCCTGGTTGCACAGCAGCCTCAGCAAGTGGTAGATGTAAAGCAGATAGCCTCATTATTTAATCCTGTGCCCCCATCTGCTGGAAGTGGAGGGCCCTCTGCTGGGCCTGTAACAAAATTAAGGGATAACTGAGTTGAAGTCTGGAAGGTACTAGATGTTACATTTTTGCAAGTTGAGGGGCGGGTGTTTCTGCTTACCTTTATAGGTCCTGACTGCAGGGAATCCAGCCCTCTTTTGTTCCTGGTTCCAGACTTCAAGGAAGAATTTTTCTGTGGAGATGGAGCGTGCCAAAAGAAAGTCTGTGCCTCCAAAGCGATACAGAGAAGTTGTGAAGGAGGTTCCAGGCATGAGGGGAGCTGCAAGAGAGAGTGGATCAGCTTCTGAGGATGTGGTACCCCCATTCCCCAGTTACAAAAACCAAGTCAGCCCCCAGGGTTCAGAGCAGGCCTACCACGAGGGGGGGGGGGGGGGGCTGGGAAGCAGAGCCACTGCTGTGAGCTCTGGATTCCAGGGCCCCCCCTTAAGCACTCAGTCCTTGCACCTTGATTCTCTGGGTTCTGCTGCGGTTTCGGTCCCTGATTTAATTAATGTGCCCGGGCCTTCCTTGCTTAGGGTGGGGTCTTTTGGGGCTGATTTACACCCTCCGCCCAGGGTTTCCTTACCGCAGCCGGATTCCCCCCCTCCCCTTTACCCACACCTCGTGGACACTGGTTTACTTACTGATCCCCCTCCTGGGGATGGAGCGCAACCGGGCCAAGCTGCTGCCGGGCAGGCATCCTGGCAGCAGCTTCAGGCCCTTCCACCCGAGGCCTTGGCCTCGGTTCTGGCGATGGCGCAGGCCCTGGTGGGGAACTTGCCCCCGGTTGGTCCGGTCATTGGCCCTGTGGAGCAGGCCGAGCGGCAGGGCGCCCACGTGGTCCGGGCTCTCAATGTCCCCGGGCTTGCGTCGGCCGTACGCGCATCCTCCCTGAGTGACGTCTCAGACAGGGAGGAGCGCGGGCGTGGCAGAGTGCACAGCGAGGCTAACAGGAGCAGGTCACCGCACGGAGGGAGCACTAGTGAGTTGGGGAGGCTCCGTGCGGATGGGAGGGCACCTGGGGCGGCTGGGGCGCGTGCAAGAGAGCGGCCTGTTGGTATGTCTGGCAAAGCAATGGGGAAAACGCCTGGAGGCAGGAGAGCTACTTTGTTGAGGCAGAGGGGTAGAGGGGTTAACTCCGGTCGTGCTACTCAGGCCAGATTGAGCTCTGGGGTCCACAGGGGGATAACTGTGGCTAGACAAGGGGCCATACATGGGGATGCTGAATATCGTGATGTGGCAGGTACAGCCTCCGGGGATATCTTTTCCAGGGACATTAATAGACAGGTAACGCCTGGTATGATTCGTGGGGCTGGCAGTGAAAGTGTGAATGTTTCCCAGGGTCAGATTTCCAGTGGGACTGAGGAGATTATAAGGAGGGCAGTTTCAGCTGCGCTGGGTGTATCTCTGTCTGGGGAGCAGGTTGTGAACCCCCCCGCTTTGTTTTCACAGGGTTTTTCCATGGATCCGGCTGTTCCAGCTATGGCTTCTACATCCCGGCAAGGAGCAATGCCGATTGCAGCTTCGTCGCCAGCTACCGCAGAGGACAGACACCAGCAGTCGCCGGCAGGAGCTGCGCCGCCACTGGCCCCCAGCGGTGAGTTTCTCTTACACACATCTGCACACGTAGAGCTGGGTTCATCCTCTAGTGGGTCAGGATCTGAGAGCGAGGGTGATTTAGGCTTAGTGGGAAAAGGGCAGAAGGAGATGTTTAAGATGATAAAGAAGCTGGTTGCTGCGCAGGTGAAAGGGAAGGTTCCTAGAGCGGAGAGTAGTCATGTAGTTCCATTAGCGCAGGAGTCTAACATAGGGTTCCCGGCCATGGGGGCATCCCCTGTGTCACGGAAAGTGGCGTCTCACGGCGACACTTACCCATGCTTGGTGCACTCCTTATATGGACACCTAAAATCTAAGGTGGTCAAAAAGATTCAGGATGGACGTTATGTCAACATCTTTGAACTATTCCCAGAGGCGTGTAGGGCTAGGGAACGCGCGGCAGATGGCACAGGACCAAAAAAGGTCCAGCGGCCAGAAACATTCGAGGAGTGGCATAGATGCTTTCGGGTTCTGGCCACGTGTTATGTAGATAAGTGGCCCTCTCAGGGTCATAATCTATTTAAATACGAGGATACCATTGACGATATCCACGCTAGGTTTAAGGAAGGTGCGTGGCGGGAGTACGACATGGCCTTCTGCAGGAAGATGGTAGGTAACCCCCTCCTGCACTTTGGAACCAAGGATATTGACCTGTGGTCCAAATTAGGGCTTGAAGGGGGTGCGGGCAGCACCCCTGGGCTGCGGCTAGGGGCCAGCAGAGTGGCACAGAGGCCAAAGCGGCGTGGCAGGGAATGCTGGAAATTCCAGGATAAACAGTGTGACAGAGGGGCTAGTTGTTCCTTTCGTCACATCTGCAAATTTTGTAGTGGACCACATTCAGGGGTGGACTGCATCAAGAGGAAAGATGCCGGCGCTGACAAGTCAGCATCCAGAGGTGGTCCTGGGTACAAGGGCCCCAACCCCACTTAGGTTACCAGCCATGGAGCCTTGGCTGGCACATTACCCTGACCAGGAAGCAGCTCAGCTGCTCAGGTCAGGGTTACGGGAGGGGTTCAGGATTCCGGTAGTGGGTTCTGTGGTACACAGGCACCTTAAGTCAGCATATGAATTCCCTGAGGTAGTGCGGGAAAAATTGAGTAAGGAGCTGGCTTTGGGCAGGGTGGCTGCCCGATTTAGTAGTATCCCCGTTGGGGGTAGTACCCAAAAAGGACATGGGCAAAAGGGGGGTCGGTGAACCATGCCATCGACCCGGACATGAGCACGGTACACTACCAGTCCTTTGACGATGCTCTTGGTATCGTCCGGGGCAAAGGAGCGGAGGCGCTAATGGCGAAACTGGACATAGAGTCAGCTTTTCGTTTGCTGCCCCTGCACCCGTCGGCATTTAGGCTAATGGGCATGAAGGCTGATGGGGCTTTCTATGTGGACAAATGTCTCCCCATGGGGTGCTCGCTATCATGTGCCTTGTTCGAATGTTTTAGTTCCTTTCTACATTGGGTAGTGCAGAGGGCATCTGGGGCCGTTGCCCACTACCTGGATGACTTCCTGTTGGTAGGTAGGGCAGGTTCGGATGAATGCTCACGCATGATGGTTATCATGCAAGACATGATGGGTAGATTCGGGGAGCCTTTGGCAGAGGATAAGACACAGGGTCCCTGTTCTTGCCTTACTTTTCTTGGTATCGAAATAGATACTGAGGCGGCAGTTTGTAGATTGCCACGGGACAAAGTCGACCGCCTGTTGCAGGTGGTTTTGTCCGTACGTAGTGCTGAGACAATTTCCCTTAAGGAACTTCAGTACTTGCTGGGACTCTTGAACTTCATAGGAAGGGCTATTCCTATGGGGAGGGTTTTCAACAGGAGGCTGGAGGGTCAACTGCAGGGCCCGAGGGGGAAGGCTTCCAGGGTTAAGGTGTCCGCAGAGATGAAGGAGGATCTCTGGGTATGGGAGGAATTTCTAAAGAAATTCATCGGCGTATGCATTTGGCGGGAGGGCCCCATGTCCAATCAATCGCTTCATCTATTCACAGATGCGGCGGGCGGTTTTGGTTATGGGGCTTATTTCAATGCCTAATGGAGCGCGGCTCCGTGGCCAAGAGATTGGGTTCTGGCTGGTTTAACCAGGAATCTAACGTTGCTGGAGCTTTTCCCAATCATTGTGGCAGTCGAGCTCTGGGGACTGAGACTGGCCAATCGGGCGGTGGTTTTTTGGTGCGACAACATGAGTGTTGTCTATGCCATTAACCGGCTTTCCGCGTCATCTCCCAGGGTGGTTACATACCTACGTCACCTGGTGTTGCGTTGCTTGCAGTGGAACGTGCGTTTCACGGCTCGGCACGTGCCGGGGGTTAAAAACGTCGTAGCGGATTCTCTGTCCAGATTTCAATGGGATCAGTTTAGGAGGGTGGCGCCAGGGGCCGCGAGAAATGGTCTAAATTGCCTTCCTTTTCTTTGGCAGATAGCGGGGGCTGGGAAAGTGTCCTCCCCCTAGTAAGGGCGTCCTTGGCTCCCAAGACTTGGTGTGCTTATGAGAAACACTGGAGAGCGTGGGTCTGCTTCGCCGGGCAACAGGGGTTTACCGTACAATCAGCTACACAGGTACAGGTGCTTGACTGGCTTGCGGGGTTACATAGTCAGGGCGTATCTAGGCTGTCTGCTCAGAGCAGGCTAACGGCCGTCACATTCTTCAATAAGACGTTCGGCATTGCGGATTATTCACGGTCATTTCTAGTGAAGCAAGTAATGAAGGGTTGGGGGCGGATGTCCCCGCGTGGTAAAGACCGTAGGGAACCCATTACACCTCTGAGATTGCGTGAACTGGTGGGTACACTGCAGTCAGTGTGCTCGTCACTGTTTGAGGCGGCACTATTTAGGGCGGCCTTCTCGTTTGCCTTGGCTGGGGCTCTGAGGGTCGGCGAAACTGTGGCTGCATCTAAAATGGATAAAGATGGTGGGATACAATGGGAGCACGTTCGGCCATCGGACGATGGGCTGCTGCTTCTGGTACCTAGGTAGAAGAGAGGACCCGGAAGGCAAGGGAGCTTGGCTCCTGCTGGGAAAGCATGAATTTCCGGAATGTTGCCCAGTTAGGAGTTTCGACGACTATTGCCAGATTAGGCCACAGGGTTTACATCAGTTATTCATTCATGAAGACGGGTCGGCGTTATCGTTGTTTCAATTTAAAAGGGTCCTGGCCAAGGCAGCGGCTGCTGCCGGGCTGGATCCTTTGAAAATTGCGTCCCATTCCTTCAGGATCGGGGCGGCCACTAGCGCGTCGACCAGTGGTGTTTCGGAATCAGGTATCAAGAAATTAGGGCGTTGGAAGTCAGGTCATTTTAAATCCTATATCCGCCCTTTAGGGGACGAACCCCTTTAGGCCGGGTCCCGCACGTTTTTTGAATAAAAAAGTGGCCAAGCAGTTGGGGGTATTTGTGGTGTATGGGGGTAAAGTAACTGTAGGTCATGGTTGGCTCAGTTTTGTATCCTATGTTTTCAGGCAAGAATGCTCCCACGAAACGGGTGTGGATAGTGGGGCATTCCTTCATGCACTGGGCGTCCATCAGGGCGTCGCAGAGGCCGGACGGGCAGCAATTGGGATTTGCAGCATCCAGAGCTAATGTGCGGTGGCTAGGGCGCAGGGGGTTAACATGGGAAGAGTTACCCACCTTGCTTCAGGATGCACACAGGAGGTGGGGAAAGCCTCACATTATTGTGTTGCACTTGGGAGGGAACGACATGGGGTCCGTTCCTGTTTTGGACTTGATTCGGAGGATGGCTTCTGACATACGCTGGTTATGTGCTTGGCTTACTGATGTACAGATTGGTTGGTCCAACGTAGTTGCACGACTGCGTTGGAGGTATATTGTGAATCAGAGGGCAGCGTATAATGTGAGGAAGAAGCTTAATAGGGAGATGGGGCGGACGGTCACGGCGTTAGGTGGTTTTGCCATTAGGCATGACGAGTTAACGGCTGACAACAAGGCTCTCTATCGCCTTGACGGCGTTCACCTTACAGAGGTGGGTTTGGACATTTTCCTAGGGGATATTAGAAAAGCATTGTTATTGTTAGTTTGAATGTATTGTTTAACAGATACAGTTTATTGTTATAGTTTTAATATGTATGGTAAGAGCTTGTCAGTTGTGGCGGCAAGAGGCGGTTGACTCTTGTGGCGGTCGGTCAGGGCCCAGAGAGCGGGCAGGGAGAGAGATGAGTGATGTCATGGGATGGGGGAGGTGACACTCACTAGATGCCGACCTAGGGGTTACTCCCCCCTACGAATCTTAGGCAAATACCTCTTTCAGCTTAAAGCTCTCTCTCTCTGCCAATTGGGTGTGGCAATCGTGCCACGCTGCACACACCGTGTAGGGCCCTGGCCGTCTGTTAGTAGGGGTTAATTTTAGCTAGTTTATTGCCGCCACCAGCGAAGAACTGTTACAGTTCTCCTATTGAAGTATTTTGTTTGCCTAGTTGGCATATTTACATAGGCCTAGTTTTAAAGGCTTATGTGATAATAAATGTGACCGTGACCGGTCTTTTGCCCATTTAACCTGTTGTCAAGTGTCTTATTTCATCTAAACTATTGTTAAGTATGGTATTTCATTGAAATTAAGTTGGGTACAGGCAAGACGTAATAGGAGGTTTATCCCTTATGTTTCTGCAGTAACTAATTTCATTACTTCATTTACAGCAACAATGGCTACTACTGGGATATTGCATGCCCACAGGTTTCTAGTCAATTAGGTAGCCCAGGCCCTATTTCTATGAACCCCCATCCATTTTTTTCTTCAGATGTGATGCAATCTCCTAATGGAGTGGTATTGCCCACAAATCATTTAAGCCTTGCAGGCCTCGTGCAGCAGCAACATCAACTTAGTCAATCATGGGTGCAGGGGGTCCACGCTGCTAACCAGCCTCACATTAACCCTATTCCTACAGCCACTCCACCGGCACCATCATTATTGCAGAGGGCCCATGTAGCTATACAGCCTCAATACCCCAGTATTCCTACCGTCCCACCACCTGTGACAACGTTGATGCAGGGGGCCCATGCTGCTATACAGCATCAACCGCCTGATAATCCGACCGCCACACTACCAGTGTCACTTCCCCAATCTGCCCCTCCTGTCCCATACCTCCCAACATTTCAAAATTCAAAAGAGGGACAACCCCCCCGGCAAAAAAAATTATGTGGTGGGCGGGGCTTAAAAAATCATAAGACCAAAGTAATATAAATAAAATTCTAAATAAAGTCATAGATTTTAATACACAGGCAGCAAATCAAACTTGAGCTCAAACCACTGGTATGGCTATGTGAGCGCTGTATTTAATTAGCCTTTGCAAAGACATTGCTAAATATTTGCATCTTAATTGGACATTTAAAAATAAATTCTTTAAAACTGCTCTCTGCATTCCCCATTAATATTTTATATTCTGGCCTTTAAAGTCAGCAAAATTGCACAGTAGCACACTACATAGCATACACTTACACATGCAGATACACACACACTACATAGCATACACTTACACATGCAGATGCACACACACTACATAGCATACAGTTATACATGCGCATACACTTACACATGCAGATACACACACACTACATAGCATACACTTACACATGCAGATGCACACACACTACATAGTATACACTTACACATGCAGATGCACACACACTACATAGCATACACTTACACATGCAGATACACACACACTACATAACATACACTTATACATGCAGATGCACACACACTACATAGCATACACTTACACATGCAGATACACACACACTACATAGCATACACTTATACATGCAGATGCACACACACTACATAGCATACACTTATACATGCAGATACACACACACTACATAGCATACACTTACACATGCAGATACACACACACTACATAGTATACACTTACACATGCAGATACACACACACTACATAGCATACACTTACACATGCAGATACACACACACTACATAGTATACACTTATACATGCAGGCACACACACACTACATATCATACACTTACACATGCAGATGCACACACACTACATAGCATACACTTACACATGCAGATACACACACACTACATAGCATACACTTACACATGCAGATACACACACACTACATAGCATACACTTACACATGCAGATACACACAAACTACATAGCATACACTTATACATGCAGATACACACACACACACTACATAGCATACACTTACATATGAAGATACACACACACTACATAGCATACACTTACACATGCAGATACACACACACTACATAGCATACACTTACACATACAGATACACACACACTACATAGCATACACTTATACATGCAGATACACACACACTACATAGCATACACTTACACATGCAGATACACACACACTACATAGCATACACTTACACATACAGATACACACACACTACATAGCATACACTTATACATGCAGATATACACACACTACATAGTATACACTTATACATGCAGATACACACACACACTACATAGTATACACTTACACATGCTGATACACACACACTACATAGCATACACTTATACATGCAGATACACACACACACACAGACACTACATAGTATACACTTATACATTCAGATACACACACACTACATAGCATACACTTACACATACAGATACACACACACTACATAGCATACACTTATACATGCAGATACACACACACACACACTACATAGTATACACTTATACATGCAGATAAACACACACTACATAGTATACACTTACACATGCTGATACACACACACTACATAGCATACACTTACACATGCAGATACACACACACTACATAGCATACACTTATACATGCAGATACACACACACACACTACATAGTATACACTTATACATGCTGATACACACACACACACACACTACATAGCATACACTTACACATGCAGATACACACACACTACATAGCATACACTTATACATGCAGATACACACACACTACATAGCATACACTTATACATGCAGATACACACACACTACATAGCATACACTTATACATGCAGATACGTACACACACACACTACATAGTATACACTTATACATGCTGATAAACACACACTACATAGCATACACTTATACATGCAGATACACACACTACATAGTATACACTTATACATGCAGATACACACACACTACATAGCATACACTTATACATGCTGATACACACACACACACACACACACTACATAGCATACACTTACACATGCAGATACACACACACTACATAGCATACACTTATACATGCAGATACACACACACTACATAGCATACACTTATACATGCAGATACACACACACTACATAGCATACACTTATACATGCAGATACACACACACTACATAGCATACACTTATACATGCAGATACACACACACTACATAGCATACACTTACACATGAAGATACACACACTACATAGCATACACTTATACATGCAGATACACACTTATACATGCAGATACACATACACACACTACATAGCTTACATTTATACATGCAGACACACACACACTACATAGCATAAACTTATACATACAGATACACACACACAGTTATGGATACAGATAGACACACACACTACATCATATATGGGTATCTGTAATTCATTGTATGGGGTCCTGGGGTTGGCAAGCACATTAGCTGGTAGTCTGCGGCTTCCACTGTTCGTTACCCTGGTATTAGCACTGCTCATTGTATAAAACTGAAGACATGCTAGTATTATCACCAGGGGTAAGACATCATCACTACCAGAGGTAAGTTAGAGAGGTCACCATTATCCGTGGTCAGAGTGTATACAGCCTTCTTACTCCTGCTTAACCCACACACCATTCCTTTTCCACATGGAATCTAACAGGTATCTAACCCTGTGAGAGCAAAGCCAGCTGCTTCTGAGTATGGGCAAATCGGGACAGATGGCTTGCAACCCGGGACAGGGGGACAGACCCCTAAAATCGGGACTGTCCCACGAAAATCGGGACAGTTGGGGGGTATGTGGTCCATACATTACCACCATTAGACCCGGTGGTACCATCATTGGGGCCTATTCTCGGTTCAAGACCCAATACACAACCGGAGCCTTCGGTAACTCCACAGCCCTTTCGGAACAATAGATTTAGGAAAAGGGGTGGTTCATGTTGCGCATACCAGGAAAAAAAGTGTGACAGGGGCAGCGCATGCACTTTCAGACACTCCTGTAAGTTCTGCTCAGGGTCCCACCCAGGTAGTGACTGCACAAAAAGAAAAGTTGGTGGAACAAGCAATATGCCACCTAATTCACTCCTGGGACTAAAAGGTCCACGCGCTTGAACCTTGGTTGTTGGGCTATCCGGACCAAGACGCAGCCAGAATGTTATGGGAGGGTTTTACTTATGGTTTTCTAATTCCCATTTTTCAAAAAATTAAAGGGGTATGTTTACAAAGAAACTTAATTTCGGCATACCAACACCCTGAAGCGGTATTGGACAAAATACGAAAATAATTGTCCCTGGGCCGCATGTCTGGCCCATTTTCTTCACCTACACTTCCAAATTTGGTAATTTCCCCCTAGGGGTGGTTCCAAAGAAAGACCCTGAAAAATTTGGCCTGATACAGCACCTCTCGTACCCAAAAGGTAGCTCGGTTAACAACGTTATCGACCCTCAACTTAGCAAGATTTCCGCAAGGTTTCTTTTGTTACAACAGTTGCAATCCTTGCTAGGGCTCCTCAACTTCGCCTATAGAGTCATCCCTATGGCTAGAGTTTTTAACCGTAGGCTAGAAAGAGAGCTCAGTGGCAGAGGAAAACCTACTCACACAATTATACTCACAGCTGATCTTCTTGCGGATCTGGAAGTTTGGGAGAATTATCTCCGACAATTTAATGGGTCAGAGTCTGGCGATCAGACCTAATCTCCAGTCAACTCTTCACGGATGCTGCAGGGTCACATGGCTATGGGGCTTACTTCCAGGGGGATTGGAGTGAGGAGCGCTGGCCGAGTACTTGGACTGCTCTTGGCCTTTCACGCAATTTAACCCTCCTTGAATTGTTCCCCATAGTCCTGTCAATTGAACTCTGGGGTAGTACATTTCCAAACAAGACAGTTGTTTTCTGGATGGACAACTCTAGTGTAGTATACACAATTAATAACCTGTCAGCCACTTCCAGGGTGGTAGTGACTTTGCTGCGACACTTGGTGCTGCATTGTCTAGAACTCAATATCCAGTTCCAAGCAAGACACGTACCTGGAGTTAATAATGTAGTGGCAGATGTTTTGTCAAGATTCGAGTAGGAGACTTTTAGACGTCTAGTTCCATGTGCATCCCCAGTTGGGTTATGTTGTTCTGGTTTCCTTTGGCAGCTGGTCGTTCCTGGATAGCTCTGTCGCCCTTGGTGCGCTCCTCCTTAGCCCCATCCACGTGGCACACTTATCTGAGACTTTGGAATGAATGGGACCAGTTATGTCTATCCAGGGGCGTAGAGGCTGCTCTGGGTCATCAGGCATCTTTATGCGACTGGCTGGTGAGTCTTCACACCTTAGGCACATGTCAGGGAGCCATCCAATCGAAATTGGCTGCTTTGTCATTCTTTTATCGGGCATAGAATTTACCAGACCCCACAAACTCATTTTTCATTTGGCAGGTGGTTAAAGGGTGGGGTAGAGCCCAGCCACGAAAGGTTGACGCTCATGAACCCATCACTGAAGAGCATCTTGACAGGCTGATACAAGCGCTTGATAGCACCTGCTCCTCCCCATTTGAGGTCCTTCTGTTTAAAACTGCATTTGTGCTGGCTTTTGCCACAGCACTTAGAGTTAGTGAGCTAGTCGCCCCCTCAAAACAGACGATAGGCTTGGGGGTTCAACTTGAGCATGTTAGAGCTGCATTTGATTCCCTCACGCTATTTAGTCCATGCTCAAAAACGGACCAGTCGGGTAAGGGTGCTTGGATCTCCGTTCCACCTAAGCCGGGCAGGCCTTCCTGTCCTATAGCCGTAGTAATCGCATACTTGTCTTGTAGACTCCAGGTGTCAGGTCAGTTCTTAATACACACTGATTGGAAATCACTATCCAAATTCCAATTCAGCCGGGTCTTGCAGCACTCAAAGCAGGTCTAGATAACAAAAAAATTGCACCACACTCATTTCGCATTGGGGCAGCTACACAAGCGGCGACCATAGACTCCTCAGGCTAGGATATTAAGCGTCTGGGGTGGTGGTGTTCCAATTGCTTTAAAAAATATGTCCGTCCACTTGTTTAATTTCACACGTGTTGTGTCCACATACTAAACTCTTTGTCTCCACAGAAGTGCACCCCGAAACTAAGCGGATCTGGATTATGTGTCATTCCTTCATCCACAAAAAGGTATTGGCACACATCCAAACAAATGAGACCACATATTTTAAAATGCTGCAAAAGTTGACTGCAAAAAACTTTGTACTTTTAAATAAAGTTGGGATCTTAGTCACACAATATGGCCAAATTCTGCTCAGCCAGTCACCACTTACAAGGTGTCCCAATATATATAAAGATAGGGAGTCTCATTCTATGCAGTCTTGATTTGAGGCATAGTACTGCAGTGTTGGAATTCTATTTTGGTATATTAGAATTGAATGATTCAGGCCAGTAAGGCTAAACTTTATAGTGTTAGGACCAGTCTACTTTGGGACACCTTGTAAGTGGTGACTGGTTGAGCAGAATATGGCCATATTGTGTGACTAAGATCCCAACTTTATTTAAAAGTAAGCGGCTAGATTTAGAGTTTTGTCGGTAAAGACCCGCGTAGCTAACGCAGCTTTTTTTTCCTACCGCTGCTTCCAAACAACGCTGGTATTTAGAGTTGTCTGAAGGGCTGCGTTAGGCTCCAAAAAGGGAGCGTTAAGCCGAATTTAGCTCCACGTCAACCCTCAATACCAGCGTTGCCTACGGTAGCGGTAAGCTGGCAAAACGTGCTCGTGCACGATTCCCCCATAGGAAACAATGGGGCAGTTTGGGCTTAAAAAAAAACTAACACCTGCAAAAAAGCAGCGTTCAGCTCCTAACGCAGCCCCATTGTTTACTATGGGGAAACACTCTCTAAGTCTGCACCTAACACCCTAACATGAACCCTGAGTCTAAACACCCCTAACCTTACACTTATTAACCCCTAATCTGCCGCCCCCGCTGACACCTGCATTATACTATTAACCCCTAATCTGCCGATCCAGACACCGCCGCAACCTATATTATCCCTATGTACTCCTAATTTGCTGCCCCCAACATTGCCGACACCTACATAATATTTATTAACCCCTAATCTGCCCTCCCCAACATCGCCGCCATCTAACTTCAAGTATTAACCCCTAATCTGCCGACTGGACCTCGCCGCTACTATAATAAATGTATTAACCCCTAAAGCTAAGTCTAACCCTAACCCTAACACCCCCCTAAATTAAATATAATTTTAATCTAACGAAATAAATTAAATCTTATTAACTAAAGTATTCCTATTTAAAACTAAATACTTACCTGAAAAATAAACCCTAATATAGCTACAATATAACAAATAATTATATTGTAGCTATTTTAGGATTTATATTTATTTTACAGGCAACTTTGTATTTATTTTAACTAGGTACAATAGCTATTAAATAGTTATTTACTATTTAATAGCTACCTAGTTAAAATAATTACAAAATTACCTGTAAAATAAATCTTAACCTAAGTTACAATTAAACCTAACACTACACTATCAATAAATTAATTAATTAAATAAATTACCTACAATTGCATACAATGAAATAAACTAAACTAAATTACAAAAAAAAACCCCACTAAATTACTAAAAATAAAAAAAGATTACAAGAATATTAGGCTAATTACACCTACTCTACCCCTAATAAAATAAAAAAGCCCCCCAAAATAATAAAGGTCCCTACCGTATTCTAAATTAAAAAGTAATCAGCTCTTTTACCAGCCCTTAAAAGGGCTTTTTGCGGGGCATGCCCCAAAGTAATCAGCTCTTTTGCCTGTAAAAAAAAAATACAACCCCCCCAACATTAAAACCCACCACCCACATACCCCTATTCTAACCCACCCAAACCCCCCTTAAATAAACCTAACACTACCCCCCTGAAGATCTCCCTACCTTGAGTCTTCACCCAGCCGGGCCGAAGTCTTCATCCGATGGGGCAGAAGAGGACATCCAGACCGGCAGAAGTCTTCATCCTATCCGGGCAGAAGAGGACATCCGGACCAGCAGACATCTTCATCCAAGTGGCATCTTTTATCTTCATCCATCTGGAGCGGAGCGGAGCCATCTTCTTCCCAGCCGACGCAGATCCATCCTCTTCAACCGACGCCTACTCGACGAATGAAGGTTCCTTTAAATGACGCCATCCAAGATGGCGTCCCTCGAATTCCGATTGGCTGATATCATTTAAAGGAACCTTCATTCTGCGAGTAGGCGTTAAGAGCTTTATAAACCGTTGTTAGCCCATAAAGTTCTTAACTACAGCCTTTCCATGGGCATTAGGAGTCTTGTCGATAGAGGGTGTGCCGCTCACTTCAGCCAAGACTCTAAATACCGGTGTTAGGAAGATCCCATTGAAAAGATAGGATACGCAATTGGCGTAAGGGGATCTGCAGTATGGAAAAGTTGCGGCTTGAAAGCGAGCGGTACACCTTTACCTGGCCGACTCTAAATACCTGCGGCGGCCAAAAGCAGCGTTAGGACCCCTTAACGCTGCTTTTGACGACTAACGCAGAACTCTAAATCTAGGCGATAGTTTTTTGCAGGCAATTTTTTGCAGCACTTTAAAATATGTGGTCTTGTTTGTTTGGATGTGTGGCAATACCTTTCTGTTTCTTGTATTAATTGTGGTCATTTTGGCAGCACTCCCACAATATGTGTATAAATATATAAGGTGTTTTTGTTAGGTGTGCTTAACCAAACACAATTGTTGTTTAACTCTCTGGAGCGTATCTGCCCTCGGCCGTTCATGTATGGTCTTATCTGATTGGTTCTGCATCCAGTGACCTCACAGAGACACGAACCAATCAAATCATGCATTAACGGCTGAGGGCAGATATGCTCCAGAGAGTTCTCTTCTAATCAGAGCCTCGGGCACTGCAACTGCCTCTGGGAACTTAACCAAGGGTCCCAGACCTCCACAACGTGCTTTTAAAGTTTATCGGACAGAATGTGTGTACGACAGACAGTCCTGTCTATCCAAGAACATAATAACACAAAAATATTTAATTTCCTGTTGTAAAAATAACATATATATATATATATATATATATATATATATATATATATATATATAAAAACATGGAAGGGAACTGCACTCCAAGACCGGATCAGGTACACATCCTGTGACTCAGTAACATCCCAGCCCTGGATGCTAAATAGCACTCCAAAAAAGCTGTGATGTCACCAGAGCCACAGGCAGTTAACCACAGTCCGGATTGGGTGCAAGAAACAAGGGGGATTACAAATAAAAAGTAATACAACACATAGAATCACCCAGCACTCGCCAGCTAGCTCACAGCTAAGATAAAATCACAACTGGAAAGGTTAGTTACCGCATCTGGCCAAATGGGAAAGCTCAGGCACCATGTCAAGGTCCTTTCCACAGCCACACCATCATGCGAGCTCACAAAGCCAAACAAACTGAGAACAAAGAAGGGGTATATCTATATATACACACACATACACATAGGCACACACACACAAACACGTCACTATATAAATGTTGTGTATTTGACAAAGAGCTATACATACATCACCCATGAGAGCTATCTCCTGACTACACGAGTATGCTGAACCCTGCACCTGATTCTGATAGTCTAAAAGCCAGAAGGATCAGTCTCTTCCCTGGTTCATTTGCAGAATAAGTAACTATCTGGGGGTCTGATCACCTAATCATGAAATGAAGCGCATAATGAGGAGATGGAGTCCTGCACTTCACATGAGCTGGGGCCCCTCTCCGGGAAGTGAAACAATACCAGCCCCAACAGGCCGCACCCTGCACATCTGCACATATGAGCTTACTGAGCACTAGGGGGCAATATATCACCAGTCTCTGTGACACAGGAATAAAATCCAGCTGTGTCTACTCCATGCAGTTTTCTAACCATAGCCTGTGTACATCACCATATGATCTGTCACTCACAGCTGTCATACACCATATACTGCATGCTGTATGTCACCTTCTGACTGCACACTGTGTATATGTGATCTGTCACAGCTGTGATACACCATATACTGCCTGCTGTATGTCACCTACTGACTGCACACTGTGTATATGTGATCTGTCACAGCTGTGATACACCATATACTGCCTGCTGTATGTCACCTACTGACTGCACACTGTGTATATGTGATCTGTCACAGCTGTGATACACCATATACTGCCTGCTGTATGTCACCTTCTGACTGCACACTGTGTATATGTGATCTGTCACAGCTGTCATACACCATATACTGCATGCTGTATGTCACCTTCTGACTGCACACTGTGTATATGTGATCTGTCACAGCTGTGATACACCATATACTGCCTGCTGTATGTCACCTACTGACTGCACACTGTGTATATGTGATCTGTCACAGCTGTCATACACCATATACTGCCTGCTGTATGTCACCTACTGAATGCACACTGTGTATATGTGATCTGTCACTCACAGCTGTGATACACCATATACTGCCTGCTGTATGTCACCTTCTGACTGCACACTGTGTATATGTGATCTGTCACAGCTGTGATACACCATATACTGCCTGCTGTATGTCACCTACTGACTGCACACTGTGTATATGTGATCTGTCACAGCTGTCATACACCATGTAATGCCTGCTGTATGTCACCTACTGACTGCACACTGTGTATATGTATTCTGTGACACAGCTGTGATACACCATATACTGCCTGCTGTATGTCACCTACTGACTGCACACTGTGTATATGTGATCTGTCACACAGCTACTGCCTGCTCTATGTCACCTAATGACTGCACACTGTGTATATGTGATCTGTCACAGCTGTGATACACCATATACTGCCTGCTGTATGTCACCTTCTGACTGCACACTGTGTATATGTGATCTGTCACAGCTGTGATACACCATATACTGCCTGCTGTATGTCACCTACTGACTTCACACTGTGTATATGTGATCTGTCACAGCTGTGATACACCATATACTGCCTGCTGTATGTCACCTACTTACTGCACACTTTGTATATGTGATCTGTCACAGCTGTGATACACCATATACTGCCTGCTATATGTCACCTACTGACTGCACACTGTTTATATGTGATCTGTCCCAGCTGTCATACACCATATACTGCCTGCTGTATGTCAGCTACTGACTGCACACTGTGTATATGTGATCTGTCACAGCTGTCATAAACCATATACTGCATGCTGTATGTCACCTACTGAATGCACACTGTGTATATGTGATCTGTCACTCACAGCTGTGATACACCATATACTGCCTGCTGTATGTCACCTACTGACTGCACACTGTATATGTGATCTGTCACAGCTGTCATACACCATATACTGCCTGCTGTATGTCAGCTACTGACTGCACATTGTGTATATGTGATCTGTCACAGCTGTCATACACCATATACTGCCTGCTGTATGTCAGCTACTGACTGCACACTGTGTATATGTGATCTGTCACAGCTGTCATAAACCATATACTGCATGCTGTATGTCACCTACTGAATGCACACTGTGTATATGTGATCTGTCACTCACAGCTGTGATACACCATATACTGCCTGCTGTATGTCACCTACTGACTGCACACTGTGTATATGTGATCTGTCACTCACAGCTGTCATACACCATATACTGCCTGCTGTATGTCACCTACTGATTGTACACTGTGTATATGTGATCTGTCACAGCTGTGATACACCATATACTGCCTGCTGTATGTCACCTACTGACTGCACACTGTGTATATGTGATCTGTCACAGCTGTCATACACCATATACTGCCTGCTGTATGTCACCTACTGATTGCACACTGTGTATATGTTATCTGTCACACAGCTGTGATACACCATATACTGCCTGCTGTATGTCACCTACTGACTGCACACTGTGTATATGTGATCTGTCACAGCTGTCATACACCATATACTGCATGCTGTATGTCACCTACTGACTGTACACTGTGTATATGTGATCTGTCACAGCTGTCATACACCATATACTGCCTGCTGTATGTCACCTACTGACTGCACACTGTGTATATGTGATCTGTCACAGCTGTGATATACTATATACTGCCCACTGTATATCACCTACTGTCTGCACACTGTGTATATGTGATCTGTCACAGATGTGATACACCATATACTGCCTGCTGTATGTCACCTACTGTCTGCACACTGTGTATATGTGATCTGTCACAGCTGTGATACACCATATACTGCCTGCTGTATGTCACCTACTGACTGCACACCGTTTATATGTGATCTGTCCCAGCTGTGATACGCCATATACTGCCTGCTGTATGTCACCTACTGACTGCACACTGTGTATATGTGATCTGTCACACAGCTGTGATACACCATATACTGCCTGCTGTATGTCACCTACTGACTGCACACTGTGTATATGTGATCTGTCACAGCTGTCATACACCATATACTGCCTGCTGTATGTCACCTACTGACTGCACACTGTTTATATGTGATCTGTCCCAGCTGTCATACACCATATACTGCCTGCTGTATGTCACCTACTGTCTGCACACTGTGTATATGTGATATGTCACAGCAGTGATACACCATATACTGCCTGCTGTATGTCACCTACTGACTGCACACTGTGTATATGTGATCTGTCACAGCTGTCATACACCATATACTGCCTGCTGTATGTCACCTACTGTCTGCACACTGTGTATATGTGATATGTCACAGCAGTGATACACCATATACTGCCTGCTGTATGTCACCTACTGACTGCACACTGTGTATATGTGATCTGTCACAGCTGTGATACACCATATAGTGCATGCTGTATGTCACCTACTGACTGCACACTGTGTATATGTGATCTGTCACAGCTGTGATACACCATATACTGCCTGCTGTATGTCACCTACTGACTGCACACTGTGTATATGTGATCTGTCACAGCTGTCATACACCATATACTGCCTGCTGTATGTCACCTACTGACTGCACACTGTGTATATGTGATCTGTCACAGCTGTGATACACCATATACTGCATGCTGTATGTCACCTACTGACTGCACACTGTGTATATGTGATCTGTCACAGCTGTGATACACCATATACTGCCTGCTGTATGTCACCTACTGACTGCACACTGTTTATATGTGATCTGTCACAGCTGTCATACACCATATACTGCCTGCTGTATGTCACCTACTGTCTGCACACTGTGTATATGTGATATGTCACAGCAGTGATACACCATATACTGCCTGCTGTATGTCACCTACTGACTGCACACTGTGTATATGTGATCTGTCACAGCTGTCATACACCATATACTGCCTGCTGTATGTCACCTACTGACTGCACACTGTTTATATGTGATCTGTCCCAGCTGTGATACACCATATACCTGCTGTATGTCACCTACTGACTGCACACTGTATATGTGATCTGTCACACAGCTGTCATACACCATATACTGCCTGCTGTATGTCACCTACTGACTGCACACTGTGTATATGTTATCTGTCACACAGCTGTGATACACCATATATTGCCTGCTGTATGTCACCTACTGACTGCACACTGTGTATATGTGATCTGTCCCAGCTGTGATACACCATATACTGCCTGCTGTATGTCACCTACTGACTGCACACTGTTTATATGTGATCTGTCCCAGCTGTGATACACCATATACTGCCTGCTGTATGTCACCTACTGACTGCACACTGTGTATATGTGATCTGTCACAGCTGTCATACACCATATACTGCCTGCTGTATGTCACCTACTGACTGCACACTGTGTATATGTGATCTGTCACGGCTGTGATACACCATATACTGCCTACTGTATGTCACCTACTAACTGCACACTATGTATATGTGATCTGTCACAGCTGTCATACACCATATACTGCCTGCTGTATGTCACCTACTGACTGCACACTGTGTATATGTGATCTGTCACAGCTGTCATACACCATATACTGCCTGCAGTATGTCACCTACTGACTGCACACTGTGTATATGTGATCTGTCACAGCTGTGATACACCATATACTGCCTGCTGTATGTCACCTACTGACTGCACACTGTGTATATGTGATCTGTCACAGCTGTCATACACCATATACTGCCTGCTGTATGTCACCTACTGACTGCACACTGTTTATATGTGATCTGTCACAGCTGTGATACACCATATACTGCCTGCTGTATGTCACCTACTGACTGCACACTGTGTATATGTGATCTGTCACAGCTGTCATACACCATATACTGCCTGCTGTATGTCACCTACTGACTGCACACTGTGTATATGTGATCTGTCACAGCTGTCATACACCATATACTGCCTGCTGTATGTCACCTACTGACTGCACACTGTGTATATGTGATCTGTCACAGCTGTCATACACCATATACTGCCTGCTGTATGTCACCTACTGACTGCACACTGTTTATATGTGATCTGGCACAGCTGTGATACACCATATACTGCCTGCTGTATGTCACCTACTGACTGCACACTGTGTATATGTGATCTGTCACAGCTGTCATACACCATATACTGCCTGCTGTATGTCACCTACAGACTGCACACTGTGTATATGTGATCTGTCACAGCTGTGATACACCATATACTGCCTGCTGTATGTCACCTACTGACTGAACACTGTGTATATGTGATCTGTCACACAGCTGTGATACACCATATACTGCCTGCTGTATGTCACCTACTGACTGCACACTGTGTATATGTGATCTGTCACAGCTGTCATACACCATATACTGCCTGCAGTATGTCACCTACTGACTGCACACTGTGTATATGTGATCTGTCACAGCTGTCATACACCATATACTGCCTGCTGTATGTCACCTACTGACTGCACACTGTGTATATGTGATCTGTCACAGCTGTCATACACCATATACTGCCTGCTGTATGTCACCTACTGACTGCACACTGTGTATATGTGATCTGTCACAGCTGTCATACACCATATACTGCCTGCTGTATGTCACCTACTGACTGCACACTGTTTATATGTGAGCTGTGTTAGGGAAGTCATATGTACAAGCACATGGTCAGTGGCACACAAGTGCAGGAAATAATTGCATTATGTGTCAGTGATAGAGGAATGAGATGTTTGTGAATCTCAGCTCATGGGATTGTAGTGTCTATTTACATGGTGGCCAGTGACTTGCAGAGATGGTGACTATCACTCCCCTCACATTGTGAGCTGGGCAGAGTTTTCTCGGCCTGCCCTTAGGATCTGGGTGCGTGGTAAATAATCTCCATGTGGTGCAAGAGGTGACAGATCCGGTCACACAGGACTTTATAACATGCACAGCACAAGGAATGCTCCATGTCAAATGGGACACATTAATGTCTCATCTGGTGTTTACAGCCTTGTTACAGATGTGGTGACTTTATATAACCCCTCTGGGAATGTGTGTAAATTCCCCACTAAACCCACAGGAAGAAGCTCTCTCTTCTTTATTTGTTTGTCCTTTAAATGAGTGTGAAAGTACGGCGCTTATACAGGGGAGTTCATGGTGATCATGCAGGGGAGTTCATGTTACTCATGCAGGGGAGTTCATGTTACTCATGCAGGGGAGTTCATGTTACTCATGCAGGGGAGTTCATGGTGATCATGCAGGGGAGTTCATGTTACTCATGCAGGGGAGTTCATGTTACTCATGCAGGGGAGTTCATGGTGATCATGCAGGGGAGTTCATGTTACTCATGCAGGGGAGTTCATGTTACTCATGCAGGGGAGTTCATGTTACTCATGCAGGGGAGTTTATGGCGCTTATACAGGGGAGTTCATGGTGATCATGCAGGGGAGTTCATGTTACTCATGCAGGGGAGTTCCTGTTACTCATGCAGGGGACTTCCTGTTACTCATGCAGGGGACTTCCTGTTACTCATGCAGGGGACTTCCTGTTACTCATGCAGGGGAGTTCATGTTACTCATGCAGGGGAGTTCATGTTACTCATGCAGGGGAGTTCATGTTACTCATGCAGGGGAGTTCATGGTGATCATGCAGGGGAGTTCATGCTACTCATGCAGGGGAGTTCATGCTACTCATGCAGGGGAGTTCATGTTACTCATGCAGGGGAGTTCATGGTGATCATGCAGGGGAGTTCATGCTACTCATGCAGGGGAGTTCATGTTACTCATGCAGGGGAGTTCATGGTGATCATGCAGGGGAGTTCATGCTACTCATGCAGGGGAGTTCATGTTACTCATGCAGGGGAGTTCATGTTACTCATGCAGGGGAGTTCATGGTGATCATGCAGGGGAGTTCATGTTACTCATGCAGGGGAGTTCATGTTACTCATACAGGGGAGTTCATGTTACTCATGCAGGGGAGTTCCTGTTACTCATGCAGGGGACTTCCTGTTACTCATGCAGGGGAGTTCATGTTACTCATACAGGGGATTGCATAGAGCTCATATAGGGGAATTCATGTTACTCATACAGGGGAGTTCATGTTACTCATACAGGGGAGTTCATGTTACTCATACAGGGGAGTTCATGGTGATTATGCAGGGGAGTTCATAGAGCTCATATAGGGGAGTTCATGTTACTCATGCAGGGGAGTTCATGTTACTTATACAGGGGAGTTCATGTTACTCATGCAGGGGAGTTCATGGTGATCATGCTGGGGAGTTCATGTTACTCATGCAGGGGAGTTCATGTTACTCATGCAGGGGAGTTCATGTTACTCATGCAGGGGAGTTCATGGTGATCATGCTGGGGAGTTCATGTTACTCATGCAGGGGAGTTCATGTTACTCATGCAGGGGAGTTCATGTTACTCATGCAGGGGAGTTCATGTTACTCATACAGGGGAGTTCATGTTACTCATGCAGGGGAGTTCATGTTACTCATGCAGGGGAGTTCATGTTACTCATGCAGGGGAGTTCATGTTATTCATGCAGGGGAGTTCATGTTACTCATGCAGGGGAGTTCATGGTGATCATGCAGGGGAGTTCATGGTGCTCATGCAGGGGAGTTCATGGTGATCATGCAGGGGAGTTCATGGTGATCATGCAGGGGAGTTCATGGTGATCATGCAGGGGAGTTCATGGTGATCATGCAGGGGAGTTCATGGTGATCATGCAGGGGAGTTCATGTGACTCATGCAGGGGAGTTCATGGTGATCATGCAGGGGAGTTCATGGTGATCATGCAGGGGAGTTCATGTTACTCATGCAGGGGAGTTCATGGTGATCATGCAGGGGAGTTCATGGTGATCATGCAGGGGAGTTCATGTTACTCATGCAGGGGAGTTCATGGTGATCATGCAGGGGAGTTCATGGTGATCATGCAGGGGAGTTCATGTTACTCATGCAGGGAGTTCATGTTACTCATGCAGGGGAGTTCATGGTGACTCATGCAGGGGAGTTCATGTTACTCATGCAGGGGAGTTCATGGTGATCATGCAGGGGAGTTCATGTTACTCATGCAGGGGAGTTCATGTTACTCATGCAGGGGAGTTCATGTTACTCATGCAGGCGAGTTCATGGTACTCATGCAGGGGAGTTCATGTTACTCATGCAGGGGAGTTCATGGTACTCATGCAGGGGAGTTCATGGTGATCATGCAGGGGAGTTCATGGTGATCATGCAGGGGAGTTCATGTTACTCATGCAGGGGAGTTCATGTTACTCATGCAGGGGAGTTCATGTTAATCATGCAGGGGAGTTCATGTTACTCATGCAGGGGAGTTCATGGCGCTCATACAGGGAGAGTTCATGGTGATCATACAGGGGAGTTCATGTTACTCATACAGGGGAGTTCATGTTACTCATGCAGGGGAGTTCATGTTACTCATGCAGGGGAGTTCATGTTACTCATACAGGGGAGTTCATGTTACTCATGCAGGGGAGTTCATGTTACTCATACAGGGGAGTTCATGTTACTCATGCAGGGGAGTTCATGTTACTCATGCAGGGGAGTTCATGTTACTCATGCAGGGGAGTTCATGTTACTCATGCAGGGGAGTTCATGTTACTCATGCAGGGGAGTTCATGTTACTCATGCAGGGGAGTTCATGTTACTCATGCAGGGGAGTTCATGTTACTCATGCAGGGGAGTTCATGTTACTCATGCAGGGGAGTTCATGTTACTCATGCAGGGGAGTTCATGGTGATCATGCAGGGGAGTTCATGGTGATCATGCAGGGGAGTTCATGGTGATCATGCAGGGGAGTTCATGTTACTCATGCAGGGGAGTTCATGTTACTCATGCAGGGGAGTTCATGTTAATCATGCAGGGGAGTTCATGTTACTCATGCAGGGGAGTTCATGTCGCTCATACAGGGAGAGTTTATGGTGATCATACAGGGGAGTTCATGTTACTCATGCAGGGGAGTTCATGTTACTCATGCAGGGGAGTTCATGTTACTCATACAGGGGAGTTCATGTTACTCATGCAGGGGAGTTCATGTTACTCATGCAGGGGAGTTCATGTTACTCATGCAGGGGAGTTCATGTTACTCATGCAGGGGAGTTCATGTTACTCATGCAGGGGAGTTCATGTTACTCATGCAGGGGAGTTCATGTTACTCATTCAGGGGAGTTCATGTTACTCATGCAGGGGAGTTCATGTACTCATGCAGGGGAGTTCATGGTACTCATGCAGGGGAGTTCATGGTTATCATGCAGGGGAGTTCATGTTACTCATGCAGGGGAGTTCATGGTGATCATGCAGGGGAGTTCATGGTGATCATGCAGGGGAGTTTCATGGTGCTCATGCAGGGAGTTCATGGTTACTCATGCAGGGGAGTTCATGGTGATTCATGCAGGGGAGTTCATGGTTCTCATAGCAGGGGAGTTCATGTTACTCATGCAGGGGAGTTCATGTTACTCATGCAGGGGAGTTCATGTTACTCATGCAGGGGAGTTCATGGTGCTCATGCAGGTGAGTTCATGTTACTCATGCAGGGGAGTTCATGTTACTCATGCAGGGGAGTTCATGGTACTCATGCAGGGGAGTTCATGTTACTCATGCAGGGGAGTTCATGTTACTCATGCAGGGGAGTTCATGTTGCTCATGCATGGGAGTTCATGTTACTCATGCAGGGGAGTTCATGTTACTCATGCAGGGGAGTTCATGTTACTCATGCAGTGGAGTTCATGTTGCTCATGCAGGGGAGTTCATGGCGATCATACAGGGGAGTTCATGGTGATCATACAGGGGAGTTCATGGTGATCATGCAGGGGAGTTCATGGTGATCATGCAGGGGAGTTCATGTTACTCATACAGGGGAGTTCATGCTACTCATACAGGGGAGTTCATGGTGATCATGCAGGGGAGTTCATGTTACTCATGCAGGGGAGTTCATGGTGATCATGCAGGGGAGTTCATGCTACTCATACAGGGGAGTTCATGGTGATCGTGCAGGGGAGTTCATGGTGATCGTGCAGGGGAGTTCATGTTACTCATGCAGGGGAGTTCATGGTGATCATGCAGGGGAGTTCATGGTGATCATGCAGGGGAGTTCATGGTGATCATGCAGGGGAGTTCATGGTGATTATGCAGGGGAGTTCATGGTGATCATGCAGGGGAGTTCATGGTGATCATGCAGGGGAGTTCATGGTGATCATGCAGGGGAGTTCATGTTACTCATGCAGGGGAGTTCATGGTGATCATACAGGGGAGTTCATGGTGATCATGCAGGGGAGTTCATGGTGATCATGCAGGGGAGTTCATGGTGATTATGCAGGGGAGTTCATGGTGATCATGCAGGGGAGTTCATGGTGATCATGCAGGGGAGTTCATGGTGATCATGCAGGGGAGTTCATGGCGCTCATACAGAGGAGTTCATGGTGATTATGCAGGGGAGTTCATGGTGATTATGCAGGGGAGTTCATGGTGATCATACAGGGGAGTTCATGGCGCTCATACAGTGGAGTTCATGGTGATCATGCAGGGGAGTTCATGTTACTCATGCAGGGGAGTTCATGTTACTCATGCAGGGGAGTTCATGTTACTCATGCAGGGGAGTTCATGGTGATCATACAGCAGAGTTCATGTTACTCATGCAGGGGAGTTCATGTTACTCTTGCAGGCGAGTTCATGGTACTCATGCAGGGGAGTTCATGTTACTCATGCAGGGAAGTTCATGGTGATCATGCAGGGGAGTTCATGGTGATCATGCAGGGGAGTTCATGTTACTCATGCAGAGGAGTTCATGTTACTCATGCAGGGGAGTTCATGTTACTCATGCAGGGGAGTTCATGGTGCTCATGCAGGGGAGTTCATGTTACTCTTGCAGGGGAGTTCAAGGTGATCATGCAGGGGAGTTCATGTTACTCATGCAGGGGAGTTCATGTTACTCATGCAGGGGAGTTCATGTTACTCATACATGGGAGTTCATGTTACTCATGCAGGGGAGTTCATGTTACTCATGCAGGGGAGTTCATGTTACTCATACAGGGGAGTTCATGTTAATCATGCAGGGGAGTTCATGTTACTCATGCAGGGGAGTTCATGGTGATCATGCAGGGGAGTTCATGTTACTCATGCAGGGGAGTTCATGTTACTCATGCAGGGGAGTTCATGTTACTCATGCAGGGGAGTTCATGTTACTCATGCAGGGAGTTCATGTACTCATGCAGGGGAGTTCATGTTACTCATGCAGGGGAGTTCATGGTGATCATGCAGGGGAGTTCATGGTGATCAT
The DNA here is from genome assembly GCF_027579735.1 of Bombina bombina. Classification (NCBI taxonomy): domain Eukaryota; kingdom Metazoa; phylum Chordata; class Amphibia; order Anura; family Bombinatoridae; genus Bombina; species Bombina bombina. Next base: position 1,286,982,350 of record NC_069501.1, read on the forward strand.
GCAGGGGAGTTCATGTTACTCATGCAGGGGAGTTCATGTTACTCATGCAGGGGAGTTCATGTTACTCATGCAGGGGAGTTCATGTTACTCATGCAGGGGAGTTCATGTTACTCATGCAGGGGAGTTCATGTTAATCATGCAGGGGAGTTCATGTTACTCATGCAGGGGAGTTCATGGTGCTCATGCAGGGGAGTTCATGGTGATCATGCAGGGGAGTTCATGTTACTCATGCAGGGGAGTTCATGGTGATCATGCAGGGGAGTTCATGTTACTCATGCTAGGGGAGTTCATGTTACTCATGAGGGGAGTTCATGTTACTCATGCAGGGGAGTTCATGTTACTCATGCAGGGGAGTTCATGTTACTCATACAGGGGAGTTCATGTTACTCATGCAAGGGAGTTCATGTTACTCATGCAGGGGAGTTCATGTTACTCATGCAGGGGAGTTCATGTTACTCATACAGGGGAGTTCATGTTTCTCATGCAGGGGAGTTCATGTTACTCATGCAGGGGAGTTCATGTTACTCATGCAGGGGAGTTCATGTTACTCATACAGGGGAGTTCATGTTACTCATGCAGGGGAGTTCATGTTACTCATGCAGGGGAGTTCATGTTACTCATACAGGGGAGTTCATGTTACTCATGCAGGGGAGTTCATGCTACTCATGCAGGGGAGTTCATGTTACTCATGCAGGGGAGTTCATGTTACTCATGCAGGGGAGTTCATGTTACTCATGCAGGGGAGTTCATGGTGATTATGCAGGGGAGTTCATGGTGATCATGCAGGGGAGTTCATGGTGATCATGCAGGGGAGTTCATGGTGATCATGCAGGGGAGTTCATGGTGATCATGCAGGGGAGTTCATGGCGCTCATACAGGGGAGTTCATGTTACTCATGCAGGGGAGTTCATGTTACTCATGCAGGGGAGTTCATGTTACTCATGCAGGGGAGTTCATGTTACTCATGCAGGGGAGTTCATGTTACTCATGCAGGGGAGTTCATGTTACTCATGCAGGGGAGTTCATGGTGATCATACAGGGGAGTTCATGTTATCATGCAGGGGAGTTCATGTTACTCATGCAGGGGAGTTCATGTTACTCATGCAGGGGAGTTCATGTTACTCATGCAGGGGAGTTCATGTTACTCATGCAGGGGAGTTCATGTTACTCATGCAGGGGAGTTCATGGTGATCATGCAGGGGAGTTCATGTTACTCATGCAGGGGAGTTCATGTTACTCATGCAGGGGAGTTCATGTTACTCATGCAGGGGAGTTCATGTTACTCATGCAGGGGAGTTCATGTTACTCATGCAGGGGAGTTCATGTTACTCATGCAGGGGAGTTCATGTTACTCATGCAGGGAGTTCATGTTACTCATACAGGGGAGTTCATGTTACTCATGCAGGGGAGTTCATGTTACTCATGCAGGGGAGTTCATGTTACTCATTCAGGGGAGTTCATGTTACTCATGCAGGGGAGTTCATGGTGATCATGCAGGGGAGTTCATGGTGATCATGCAGGGGAGTTCATGTTACTCATGCAGGGGAGTTCATGTTACTCATGCAGGGGAGTTCATGTTAATCATGCAGGGGAGTTCATGTTACTCATGCAGGGGAGTTCATGGCGCTCATACAGGAGAGTTTATGGTGATCATACAGGGGAGTTCATGTTACTCATGCAGGGGAGTTCATGTTACTCATGCAGGGGAGTTCATGTTACTCATACAGGGGAGTTCATGTTACTCATGCAGGGGAGTTCATGTTACTCATGCAGGGGAGTTCATGTTACTCATGCAGGGGAGTTCATGTTACTCATACAGGGGAGTTCATGTTACTCATGCAGGGGAGTTCATGTTACTCATGCAGGGGAGTTCATGTTACTCATGCAGGGGAGTTCATGTTACTCATGCAGGGGAGTTCATGTTACTCATGCAGGGGAGTTCATGGTGATCATGCAGGGGAGTTCATGGTGATCATGCAGGGGAGTTCATGGTGATCATGCAGGGGAGTTCATGGTGATCATACAGGGGAGTTCATGGTGATCATACAGGGGAGTTCATGGCGCTCATACAGTGGAGTTCATGGTGATCATACAGGGGAGTTCATGGCGCTCATACAGGGGAGTTCATGTTACTCATGCAGGGGAGTTCATGGTGATCATGCAGGGGAGTTCATGTTACTCATGCAGGGGAGTTCATGTTACTCATGCAGGGGAGTTCATGTTACTCATGCAGGGGAGTTAATGTTGTTAATGCATGGGAGTTCATGTTACTCATGCAGGGGAGTTCATGTTACTCATGCAGGGGAGTTCATGTTACTCATGCAGGGGAGTTCATGGTGCTCATGCAGGGGAGTTCATGTTACTCATGCAGGGGAGTTCATGGTGATCATGCAGGGGAGTTCATGTTACTCATGCAGGGGAGTTCATGTTACTCATGCAGGGGAGTTCATGTTACTCATACAGGGGAGTTCATGGTGATCATGCAGGGGAGTTCATGGTGATCATGCAGGGGAGTTCATGGTGATCATGCAGGGGAGTTCATGTTACTCATGCAGGGGAGTTCATGTTACTCATGCAGGGGAGTTCATGTTACTCATGCAGGGGAGTTCATGTTACTCATGCAGGGGAGTTCATGTTAATCATGCAGGGGAGTTCATGTTACTCATGCAGGGGAGTTCATGGTGCTCATGCAGGGGAGTTCATGTTACTCATGCAGGGGAGTTCATGTTACTCATGCAGGGGAGTTCATGTTACTCATACAGGGGAGTTCATGTTACTCATGCAGGGGAGTTCATGTTACTCATGCAGGGGAGTTCATGGTACTCATGCAGGGGAGTTCATGTTACTCATGCAGGGGAGTTCATGGTGATCATACAGGGGAGTTCATGGTGATCATGCAGGGGAGTTCATGGTGATCATGCAGGGGAGTTCATGGTGATCATGCAGGGGAGTCCATGGTGATTATGCAGGGGAGTTCATGGTGATTATGCAGGGGAGTTCATGGTGATTATGCAGGGGAGTTCATGGTGATCATGCAGGGGAGTTCATGGTGATTATGCAGGGGAGTTTATGGTGATCATGCAGGGGAGTTTATGGTGATCATGCAGTGGAGTTCATGCTACTCATGCAGGGGAGTTCATGGTGATCATGCAGGGGAGTTCTTGGTGATCATGCAGGGGAGTTCATGTTACTCATGCAGGGGAGTTCATGGTGATCATGCAGGGGAGTTCATGGTGATCATGCAGGGGAGTTCATGGTGATCATGCAGGGGAGTTCATGGTGATCATGCAGGGGAGTTCATGGTGATCATGCAGGGGAGTTCATGGCGCTCATACAGAGGAGTTCATGGTGATTATGCAGGGGAGTTCATGGTGATCATACAGGGGAGTTCATGGCGCTCATACAGAGGAGTTGATGGTGATCATGCAGGGGAGTTCTTGTTACTCATGCAGGGGAGTTCATGTTACTCATGCAGGGGAGTTCATGGTGATTATGCAGGGGAGTTCATGGTGATCATGCAGGGGAGTTCATGGCGCTCATACAGGGGAGTTCATGGTGATCATGCAGGGGAGTTCATGGTGATTATGCAGGGGAGTTCATGTTACTCATGCAGGGGAGTTCATGTTACTCATGCAGGGGAGTTCATGGCGCTCATACAGGGGAGTTCATGGTGATCATGCAGGGGAGTTTATGGTGATCATGCAGGGGAGTTTATGTTACTCATGCAGGGGAGTTCATGTTACTCATGCAGGGGAGTTCATGTTACTCATGCAGGGGAGTTCATGTTACTCATGCAGGGGAGTTCATGTTACTCATGCAGGGGAGTTCATGGTGATCATGCAGGGGAGTTCATGGTGATCATGCAGGGGAGTTCATGGTGATCATGCAGGGGAGTCCATGGTGATCATGCAGGGGAGTTCATTGTGATTATGCAGGGGAGTTCATGGTGATTATGTAGGGGAGTTCATGGTGATCATGCAGGGGAGTTCATGGTGATCATGCAGGGGAGTTTATGGTGATCATGCAGTGGAGTTCATGTTACTCATGCAGGGGAGTTCATTTTGATCATGCAGGGGAGTTCATGGTGATCATGCAGGGGAGTTCATGGTGATCATGCAGGGGAGTTCATGGTGATCATGCAGGGGAGTTCATGGTGATCATGCAGGGGAGTTCATTTTGATCATGCAGGGGAGTTCATGGTGATCATGTAGGGGAGTTCATGGTGATCATGCAGGGGAGTTCATGGTGATCATGCAGGGGAGTTCATGGTGATCATGCAGGGGAGTTCATGGTGATCATGCAGGGGAGTTCATGGTGATCATGCAGGGGAGTTCATGTTACTCATGCAGGGGAGTTCATGGTGATCATGCAGGGGAGTTCATGGTGATCATGCAGGGGAGTTCATGTTACTCATGCAGGGGAGTTCATGGTGATCATGCAGGGGAGTTCATGCTACTCATGCAGGGGAGTTCATGGTGATCATGCAGGGGAGTTCATGGTGATCATTCAGGGGAGTTCATGGTGATCATACAGGGGAGATCATGGTGATCATGCAGGGAAGTTCATATTACTCATGCAGGGGAGTTAATGGTGATCATACAGGGGAGTTAATGGTGATCATGCAAGGGAGTTCATGGTGATCATACAGGGGAGTTCATGGTGATCATGCAGGGGAATTCATGGTGATCATACAGGGGAATTCATGGTGATCATACAGGGGAGTTCATGGTGATCATACAGGGGAGTTCATGGTGATTATGCAGGGGAGTTCATGGTGATCATGCAGGGGAGTTCATGGTGATCATGCAGGGGAGTTCATGGTGATCATGCAGGGGAGTTCATGGTGATCATGCAGGGGAGTTCATGGTGATCATACAGGGGAGTTCATGGTGATCATACAGGGGAGTTCATGGTGATTATGCAGGGGAGTTCATGGTGATCATGCAGGGGAGTTCATGGTGATCATACAGGGGAGTTCATGGTGATCATGCAGGGGAGTTCATGGTGATCATACAGGGGAGTTTATGGTGATCATGCAGGGGAGTTCATGTTACTCATGCAGGGGAGTTCATGGTGATCATACAGGGGAGTTCATGGTGATCATGCAGGGGAGTTCATGGTGATCATGCAGGGGAGTTCATGGTGATCATGCAGGGGAGTTCATGGTGATCATGCAGGGGAGTTCATGGTGATTATGCAGGGGAGTTCATGGTGATTATGCAGGGGAGTTCATGGTGATCATGCAGGGGAGTTCATGGTGATTATGCAGGGGAGTTTATGGTGATCATGCAGGGGAGTTTATGGTGATCATGCAGTGGAGTTCATGCTACTCATGCAGGGGAGTTCATGGTGATCATGCAGGGGAGTTCTTGGTGATCATGCAGGGGAGTTCATGTTACTCATGTAGGGGAGTTCATGGTGATCATGCAGGGAAGTTCATGGTGATCATGCAGGGGAGTTCATGGTGATCATGCAGGGTAGTTCATGGTGATCATGCAGGGGAGTTCATGGTGATCATGCAGGGGAGTTCATGGCGCTCATACAGAGGAGTTCATGGTGATTATGCAGGGGAGTTCATGGTGATCATACAGGGGAGTTCATGGCGCTCATACAGGGGAGTTGATGGTGATCATGCAGGGGAGTTCTTGTTACTCATGCAGGGGAGTTCATGTTACTCATGCAGGGGAGTTCATGGTGATTATGCAGGGGAGTTCATGGTGATCATGCAGGGGAGTTCATGGCGCTCATACAGGGGAGTTCATGGTGATCATGCAGGGGAGTTCATGGTGATCATGCAGGGGAGTTCATGTTACTCATGCAGGGGAGTTCATGTTACTCATGCAGGGGAGTTCATGGCGCTCATACAGGGGAGTTCATGGTGATCATGCAGGGGAGTTTATGGTGATCATGCAGGGGAGTTCATGTTACTCATGCAGGGGAGTTCATGTTACTCATGCAGGGGAGTTCATGTTACTCATGCAGGGGAGTTCATGTTACTCATGCAGGGGAGTTCATGTTACTCATGCAGGGGAGTTCATGGTGATCATGCAGGGGAGTTCATGGTGATCATGCAGGGGAGTTCATGGTGATCATGCAGGGGAGTTCATGGTGATCATGCAGGGGAGTTCATGGTGATTATGCAGGGGAGTTCATGGTGATTATGTAGGGGAGTTCATGGTGATCATGCAGGGGAGTTCATGGTGATCATGCAGGGGAGTTTATGGTGATCATGCAGTGGAGTTCATGTTACTCATGCAGGGGAGTTCATTTTGATCATGCAGGGGAGTTCATGGTGATCATGTAGGGGAGTTCATGGTGATCATGCAGGGGAGTTCATGGTGATCATGCAGGGGAGTTCATGTTACTCATGCAGGGGAGTTCATTTTGATCATGCAGGGGAGTTCATGGTGACTCATGCTAGGGGAGTTCATGGTGACTCATGCAGGGGAGTTCATGGTGATCATGCAGGGGAGTTCATGGTGATCATGCAGGGGAGTTCATGGTGATCATGCTGGGGAGTTCATGTTACTCATGCAGGGGAGTTCATGTTACTCATGCAGGGGAGTTCATGGTGATCATGCAGGGGAGTTCATGGTGATCATGCAGGGGAGTTCATGTTACTCATGCAGGGGAGTTCATGGTGATCATGCAGGGGAGTTCATGCTACTCATGCAGGGGAGTTCATGGTGATCATGCAGGGGAGTTCATGGTGATCATTCAGGGGAGTTCATGGTGATCATACAGGGGAGATCATGGTGATCATGCAGGGGAGTTCATGTTACTCATGCAGGGGAGTTCATGGTGATCATACAGGGGAGTTCATGGTGATCATGCAAGGGAGTTCATGGTGATCATACAGGGAGTTCATGGTGATCATGCAGGGGAATTCATGGTGATCATACAGGGGAATTCATGGTGATCATACAGGGGAGTTCATGGTGATCATACAGGGGAGTTCATGGTGATTATGCAGGGGAGTTCATGGTGATCATGCAGGGGAGTTCATGGTGATCATGCAGGGGAGTTCATGGTGATCATGCAGGGGAGTTCATGGTGATCATGCAGGGGAGTTCATGGTGATCATACAGAGGAGTTCATGGTGATCATACAGGGGAGTTCATGGTGATTATGCAGGGGAGTTCATGGTGATTATGCAGGGGAGTTCATGGTGATTATGCAGGGGAGTTCATGGTGATCATGCAGGGGAGTTCATGTTACTCGTGCAGGGGAGTTCATGGTGATCATGCAGGGGAGTTCATGTTACTCATACAGGGGAGTTTATGGTGATCATGCAGGGGAGTTCATGGTGATCATACAGGGGAGTTCATGGTGATCATGCAGGGGAGTTCATGGTGATCATGCAGGGGAGTTCATGGTGATCATACAGAGGAGTTCATGTTACTCATACAGGGGAGTTCATGGTGATCATACAGGGGAGTTCATGGTGATTATGCAGGGGAGTTCATGGTGATCATGCAGGGGAGTTCATGGTGATCATGCAGGGGAGTTCATGGTGATCATGCAGGGGAGTTCATGGTGATCATGCAGGGGAGTTCATGGTGATCATACAGAGGAGTTCATGGTGATCATACAGGGGAGTTCATGGTGATTATGCAGGGGAGTTCATGGTGATTATGCAGGGGAGTTCATGGTGATTATGCAGGGGAGTTCATGGTGATCATGCAGGGGAGTTCATGTTACTCGTGCAGGGGAGTTCATGGTGATCATGCAGGGGAGTTCATGTTACTCATACAGGGGAGTTTATGGTGATCATGCAGGGGAGTTCATGGTGATCATACAGGGGAGTTCATGGTGATCATGCAGGGGAGTTCATGGTGATCATGCAGGGGAGTTCATGGTGATCATACAGAGGAGTTCATGTTACTCATACAGGGGAGTTCATGGTGATCATGCAGGGGAGTTCATGGTGATCATACAGAGGAGTTCATGGTGATCATTCAGGGGAGTTCATGGTGATCATACAGAGGAGTTCATGGTGATCATGCAGGGGAGTTCATGGTGATTATGCAGGGGAGTTCATGGTGATTATGCAGGGGAGTTCATGGTGATCATGCAGGGGAGTTCATGTTACTCGTGCAGGGGAGTTCATGGTGATCATACAGGGGAGTTCATGGTGATCATGCAGGGGAGTTCATGGTGATTATGCAGGGGAGTTCATGGTGATTATGCAGGGGAGTTCATGGTGATCATACAGGGGAGTTCATGGTGATCATGCAGGGGAGTTCTTGGTGATCATGCAGGGGAGTTCATGTTACTCATGCAGGGGAGTTCATGGTGATCATGCAGGGAAGTTCATGGTGATCATGCAGGGGAGTTCATGGTGATCATGCAGGGTAGTTCATGGTGATCATGCAGGGGAGTTCATGGTGATCATGCAGGGGAGTTCGCGCTCATACAGAGGAGTTCATGGTGATTATGCAGGGAAGTTCATGGTGATCATACAGGGGAGTTCATGGCGCTCATACAGGGGAGTTGATGGTGATCATGCAGGGGAGTTCTTGTTACTCATGCAGGGGAGTTCATGTTACTCATGCAGGGGAGTTCATGGTGATTATGCAGGGGAGTTCATGGTGATCATGCAGGGGAGTTCATGGCGCTCATACAGGGGAGTTCATGGTGATCATGCAGGGGAGTTCATGGTGATTATGCAGGGGAGTTCATGTTACTCATGCAGGGGAGTTCATGTTACTCATGCAGGGGAGTTCATGGCGCTCATACAGGGGAGTTCATGGTGATCATGCAGGGGAGTTTATGGTGATCATGCAGGGGAGTTCATGTTACTCATGCAGGGGAGTTCATGTTACTCATGCAGGGGAGTTCATGTTACTCATGCAGGGGAGTTCATGTTACTCATGCAGGGGAGTTCATGTTACTCATGCAGGGGAGTTCATGGTGATCATGCAGGGGAGTTCATGGTGATCATGCAGGGGAGTTCATGGTGATCATGCAGGGGAGTTCATGGTGATCATGCAGGGGAGTTCATGGTGATTATGCAGGGGAGTTCATGGTGATTATGCAGGGGAGTTCATGGTGATCATGCAGGGGAGTTCATGGTGATCATGCAGGGGAGTTTATGGTGATCATGCAGTGGAGTTCATGTTACTCATGCAGGGGAGTTCATTTTGATCATGCAGGGGAGTTCATGGTGATCATGCAGGGGAGTTCATGGTGATCATGCAGGGGAGTTCATGGTGATCATGCAGGGGAGTTCATGGTGATCATGCAGGGGAGTTCATTTTGATCATGCAGGGGAGTTCATGGTGATCATGCAGGGGAGTTCATGGTGATCATGCAGGGGAGTTCATGGTGATCATGCAGGGGAGTTCATGGTGATCATGCAGGGGAGTTCATGGTGATCATGCAGGGGAGTTCATGGTGATCATGCAGGGGAGTTCATGTTACTCATGCAGGGGAGTTCATGGTGATCATGCAGGGGAGTTCATGGTGATCATGCAGGGGAGTTCATGTTACTCATGCAGGAGAGTTCATGGTGATCATGCAGGGGAGTTCATGCTACTCATGCAGGGGAGTTCATGGTGATCATGCAGGGGAGTTCATGGTGATCATTCAGGGGAGTTCATGGTGATCATACAGGGGAGATCATGGTGATCATGCAGGGAAGTTCATATTACTCATGCAGGGGAGTTAATGGTGATCATACAGGGGAGTTAATGGTGATCATGCAAGGGAGTTCATGGTGATCATACAGGGGAGTTCATGGTGATCATGCAGGGGAATTCATGGTGATCATACAGGGGAGTTCATGGTGATCATACAGGGGAGTTCATGGTGATCATACAGGGGAGTTCATGGTGATCATGCAGGGGAGTTCATGGTGATCATGCAGGGGAGTTCATGGTGATCATGCAGGGGAGTTCATGGTGATCATGCAGGGGAGTTCATGGTGATCATGCAGGGGAGTTCATGGTGATCATACAGAGGAGTTCATGGTGATCATACAGGGGAGTTCATGGTGATTATGCAGGGGAGTTCATGGTGATCATGCAGGGGAGTTCATGGTGATCATACAGGGGAGTTCATGGTGATCATGCAGGGGAGTTCATGGTGATCATACAGGGGAGTTTATGGTGATCATGCAGGGGAGTTCATGTTACTCATGCAGGGGAGTTCATGGTGATCATACAGGGGAGTTCATGGTGATCATGCAGGGGAGTTCATGGTGATCATGCAGGGGAGTTCATGGTGATCATGCAGGGGAGTTCATGGTGATCATGCAGGGGAGTTCATGGTGATTATGCAGGGGAGTTCATGGTGATTATGCAGGGGAGTTCATGGTGATCATGCAGGGGAGTTCATGGTGATTATGCAGGGGAGTTCATGGTGATCATGCAGGGGAGTTTATGGTGATCATGCAGTGGAGTTCATGCTACTCATGCAGGGGAGTTCATGGTGATCATGCAGGGGAGTTCTTGGTGATCATGCAGGGGAGTTCATGTTACTCATGCAGGGGAGTTCATGGTGATCATGCAGGGAAGTTCATGGTGATCATGCAGGGGAGTTCATGGTGATCATGCAGGGGAGTTCATGGTGATCATGCAGGGGAGTTCATGGTGATCATGCAGGGGAGTTCATGGCGCTCATACAGAGGAGTTCATGGTGATTATGCAGGGGAGTTCATGGTGATCATACAGGGGAGTTCATGGCGCTCATACAGGGGAGTTGATGGTGATCATGCAGGGGAGTTCTTGTTACTCATGCAGGGGAGTTCATGTTACTCATGCAGGGGAGTTCATGGTGATTATGCAGGGGAGTTCATGGTGATCATGCAGGGGAGTTCATGGCGCTCATACAGGGGAGTTCATGGTGATCATGCAGGGGAGTTCATGGTGATCATGCAGGGGAGTTCATGTTACTCATGCAGGGGAGTTCATGTTACTCATGCAGGGGAGTTCATGGCGCTCATACAGGGGAGTTCATGGTGATCATGCAGGGGAGTTTATGGTGATCATGCAGGGGAGTTCATGTTACTCATGCAGGGGAGTTCATGTTACTCATGCAGGGGAGTTTATGTTACTCATGCAGGGGAGTTCATGTTACTCATGCAGGGGAGTTCATGTTACTCATGCAGGGGAGTTCATGGTGATCATGCAGGGGAGTTCATGGTGATCATGCAGGGGAGTTCATGGTGATCATGCAGGGGAGTTCATGGTGATCATGCAGGGGAGTTCATGGTGATTATGCAGGGGAGTTCATGGTGATTATGTAGGGGAGTTCATGGTGATCATGCAGGGGAGTTCATGGTGATCATGCAGGGGAGTTTATGGTGATCATGCAGTGGAGTTCATGTTACTCATGCAGGGGAGTTCATTTTGATCATGCAGGGGAGTTCATGGTGATCATGCAGGGGAGTTCATGGTGATCATGCAGGGGAGTTCATGGTGATCATGCAGGGGAGTTCATGGTGATCATGCAGGGGAGTTCATTTTGATCATGCAGGGGAGTTCATGGTGATCATGCAGGGGAGTTCATGGTGATCATGCAGGGGAGTTCATGGTGATCATGCAGGGGAGTTCATGGTGATCATGCAGGGGAGTTCATGGTGATCATGCAGGGGAGTTCATGGTGATCATGCAGGGGAGTTCATGTTACTCATGCAGGGGAGTTCATGGTGATCATGCAGGGGAGTTCATGGTGATCATGCAGGGGAGTTCATGTTACTCATGCAGGGGAGTTCATGGTGATCATGCAGGGGAGTTCATGCTACTCATGCAGGGGAGTTCATGGTGATCATGCAGGGGAGTTCATGGTGATCATTCAGGGGAGTTCATGGTGATCATACAGGGGAGATCATGGTGATCATGCAGGGAAGTTCATATTACTCATGCAGGGGAGTTAATGGTGATCATACAGGGGAGTTAATGGTGATCATGCAAGGGAGTTCATGGTGATCATACAGGGGAGTTCATGGTGATCATGCAGGGGAATTCATGGTGATCATACAGGGGAATTCATGGTGATCATACAGGGGAGTTCATGGTGATCATACAGGGGAGTTCATGGTGATTATGCAGGGGAGTTCATGGTGATCATGCAGGGGAGTTCATGGTGATCATGCAGGGGAGTTCATGGTGATCATGCAGGGGAGTTCATGGTGATCATGCAGGGGAGTTCATGGTGATCATACAGAGGAGTTCATGGTGATCATACAGGGGAGTTCATGGTGATTATGCAGGGGAGTTCATGGTGATTATGCAGGGGAGTTCATGGTGATTATGCAGGGGAGTTCATGGTGATCATGCAGGGGAGTTCATGTTACTCGTGCAGGGGAGTTCATGGTGATCATACAGGGGAGTTCATGTTACTCATACAGGGGAGTTTATGGTGATCATGCAGGGGAGTTCATGGTGATCATGCAGGGTAGTTCATGGTGATCATACAGGGGAGTTCATGGTGATCATGCAGGGGAGTTCATGGTGATCATGCAGGGGAGTTCATGGTGATCATACAGAGGAGTTCATGTTACTCATACAGGGGAGTTCATGGTGATCATGCAGGGGAGTTCATGGTGATCATACAGAGGAGTTCATGGTGATCATTCAGGGGAGTTCATGGTGATCATACAGAGGAGTTCATGGTGATCATGCAGGGGAGTTCATGGTGATTATGCAGGGGAGTTCATGGTGATTATGCAGGGGAGTTCATGGTGATTATGCAGGGGAGTTCATGGTGATCATGCAGGGGAGTTCATGTTACTCGTGCAGGGGAGTTCATGGTGATCATACAGGGGAGTTCATGGTGATCATGCAGGGGAGTTCATGGTGATTATGCAGGGGAGTTCATGGTGATTATGCAGGGGAGTTCATGGTGATCATACAGGGGAGTTCATGGTGATTATGCAGGGGAGTTCATGGTGATCATACAGGGGAGTTCATGGCGCTCATATAGGGGAGTTCATGGTGATCATGCAGAGGAGTTCTTGTTACTCATGCAGGGGAGTTCATGGTGATTATGCAGGGGAGTTCATGTTACTCATGCAGGGGAGTTTATGTTACTCATGCAGGGGAGTTCATGGCGCTCATACAGGGGAGTTCATGGTGATCATGCAGGGGAGTTTATGGTGATCATGCAGGGGACTTCATGTTACTCATGCAGTGGAGTTAATGGTGATCATACAGGGGAGTTCATGGTGATCATGTAGGGGAGTTCATGGTGATCATGCAGGGGAGTTCATGGTGATCATGCAGGGGAGTCCATGGTGATCATGCAGGGGAGTTCATGGTGATTATGCAGGGGAGTTCATGGTGATTATGCAGGGGAGTTCATGGTGATCATGCAGGGGAGTTCATGGTGATCATGCAGGGGAGTTTATGGTGATCATGCAGTGGAGTTCATGTTACTCATGCAGGGGAGTTCATGGTGATCATGCAGGGGAGTTCATGTTACTCATGCAGGGGAGTTCATGGTGATCATGCAGGGGAGTTCATGGTGATCATGCAGGGGAGTTCATGGTGATCATGCAGGGGAGTTCATGTTACTCATGCAGGGGAGTTCATGGTGATCATGCAGGGGAGTTCATGTTACTCATGCAGGGGAGTTCATGGTGATCATGCAGGGGAGTTCATGGTGATCATGCAGGGGAGTTCATGGTGATCATACAGGGGAGTTCATGGTGATCATGCAGGGGAGTTCATGGTGATCATACAGGGGAGTTTATGGTGATCATGCAGGGGAGTTCATGTTACTCATGCAGGGGAATTCATGGTGATCGTGCAGGGGAGTTCATGGTGATCATGCAGGGGAGTTCATGGTGATCATGCAGGGGAGTTCATGGTGATCATACAGGGGAGTCCATGGTGATCATGCAGGGGAGTTCATGGTGATTATGCAGGGGAGTTCATGGTGATTATGCAGGAGAGTTCATGGTGCTTATGCAGGGGAGTTCATGGTGATTATGCAGGGGAGTTCATGGTGCTTATGCAGGGGAGTTCATGGTGATCATGCACGGGAGTTCGTGGTGATTATGCAGGGGAGTTCATGGTGATTATGCAGGGGAGTTCATGTTGATCATGCAGGGGAGTTCATGGTGATCATGCAGGGGAGTTCATGTTACTCATGCAGGGGAGTTCATGGTGATCATACAGGGGAGTTCATGGTGATCATGCAGGGGAGTTCATGATGATTATGCAGGGGAGTGTGTGCAACTTACACAGCTATAGGCCTAACAGGTGTGAAGTTTTAGCTCTTATATGATTGTTCTCTCCCCATTGAGCATTTCTTACTACTCTAAATAACATACTTATTAGATAAACTACCACATAAAGCACTAAATAGATATACTTATTAGTAATGTCGCAAACATGGTGATCATGCAGGGGAGTTCATGGTGATTATGCAGGGGAGTTCATGGTGATTATGCAGGTGAGTTCATGTTACTCATGCAGGGGAGTTCATGGTACTCATGCAGGGGAGTTCATATCGCTCATACAGGGGAGTTCATGGTGATCATGCAGGGGAGTTCATGTTACTCATGCAGGGGAGTTCATGTTACTCATGCAGGGGAGTTCATGGCGCTCATACAGGGGAGTTCATGGTGATCATGCACTTATACAGGGGAGTACATGATCTATCTAATCTATGTTTTTGCAGCTTCAGAGGCCCGAAAAATTTGGCATGTACACATACCTGAAAAATTAGGTATTGTTGCTGCCCTGCTGTAGCAGCGGCCAGAAAAATTGATGTTTGTTTCCCAGGCAGAAAGTGCCCTAAAACATTGCGGCTTGAACCCTAGTCATGCAAGTCATCCGGCATTCGAAGATAAAATACAGCACCGTGTGGACCATTTTTAGCCCAAGGCAGCTCATCTCATCAGGCCTTTTTTACTCGAATGTATCGCCCAATGTCAGTCCCTTCGGGATCCATCCCTCATTCATCTTAATAAAGGTGAGGTAATCTAGACTTTTTTGACCTAGGCGACTTCTCTTCTCAGTGACAATACCTCCTGCTGCACTGAAGGTCCTTTCTGACAGGACACTTGAAGCAGGGCAGGCCAGAAGTTCTATCGCAAATTGGGATAGCTCAGGCCACAGGTCAAGCCTGCACACCCAGTAGTCAAGGGGTTTATCGCTCCTCAGAGTGTCGAGATCTGCAGTTAAGGCGAGGTAGTCTGCTACCTGTCGGTCGAGTCATTCTCTGAGGGTGGACCCCGAAGGGCTGTGGCGATGCATAGGAGTTAAAAAGCTCTGCATGTCCTCCATCAACAACACGTCTGTAAAGCGTCCTGTCCTTGCCGGCGTGGTCGTGGGAGTCGGAGGATTACTTTCACCTCTTCCCCTGTTAGATTGCCGTTGTGCTGTGACATCACCCTTATATGCTGTGTAAAGCATACTTTTTAATTTGTTTTGGAACTGATGCATCCTTTCCGACTTGTGGTAATTCGGTAACATTTCAGGCACTTTATGCTTATACCGGGGTCTAGTAGCGTGGACACCCAGTACAGGTCGTTCTCCTTCAGCTTTTTTATACAAGGGTCACTCATCAGGCACGACAGCATGAAAGACCCCATTTGCACAAGGTTTGATGCCGAGCTACTCATGTCCCGTTCCTCGTCCTCAGTGATCTCACTGAAGGTATCTTCTTCCCCCAGCCACGTACAACACCACGGGCCGCTGGATATCAGAAAAGTGCGCCATGTAAGAACGCCTCAAATGGCCACACACCTTCCTGGCCTGCTTCAGGATGTCCTGTAAGCCTGGGTACTTATGCACAAAGCGTTGTACGATCAGATTACACACATGTGCCATGCACGGCACATGTGTCATCTTGCCCAATTTCAATGCCGCCACCAAATTACTTCCGTTGTCAGAAACCACTTTGCCGATCTCCAGTTGGTGCAGAGTCAGCCACTGATCCACCTGTGCGTTCAGGGCGGACAGGAGTGCTGGTCCGGTGTGACTCTCTGCTTTCAGGCAAGTCAACCCCAAGACGGCGTGACACTGCCGTATCCGGGATGTGGAATAGTACCTGCGGAGCTGGGGGGGTGCCGTTGATGTGGAGCAAGAGGCAGCAGCAGAAGAGGACTCAGCTGAGGAGGTTATGGAAGAGGATGGAGTAGGAGGAGTAGAGGAGGTGGCAGCAGGCCTGCCTGCAAGTCGTGGCAGTGTCACCAACTCCTCCTCTGCAGAGCCACGCATTCCATGCTTGGCAGCTGTCAGCAGGTTTACCCAATGCACAGTGTAGGTAATATACCTGCCCTGACCATGCTTTGCAGACCAGCTATCAGTGGTCATATGGACCCTTGCCCCAACACTGTGGGCCAGACATGCCATTACTTCCTTTCGCACAATCGAGTACAGGTTGGGGATTGCCTTTTGTGCAAAGAAATTTTCGGCCAGGTACCTTCCACTGCGGTGTCCCAATAGCTACAAATTTTTTGAACGCCTCAGACTCCACCAGCTTTTATGGTAAAAGCTGGTGGGCTAAGAGTTCAAGCAAGCCAGCTGTCAGACGCCGGGCAAGAGGGTGACTTTGTGACATTGGCTTCTTACGCTCAAACATGTCCTTGAAAGACACCTGACTGTGGGCAGATCAGCAGGAACTGCTCCGGAAGAGAGACGGAGTGGCGGATGGTTGAGAGGGGGTAAGGAGGACAGCAGTGGTTGATGTGGCTGAAGATGTTGGACCAGGAGGAGGATGGCGGCTTTGAGTTTGTGTGCTGCTTCTACTCATGTGTTGATCCCATAGGCGTTTGTGATGTGCGATCATGTGCCTTCGCAAAGCAGTTGTACCTAGGTGGGTGTTGGACTTCCCACGACTCAGTTTCTTTTTGCACAGGTTGCAAATGGCATCGCTGTTGTCAGAGGCAGACACACACAAACAAAATTCACACTGCTGAGCTCTGCGATGACGGCATTCTGGTGGTGGCAACAGCATGCATTGATTGGCGTGCTGTCTGGCTGACCCGGGGTGCCGATGCATGCTGTCTGACTGTGCCACTAGCTCCTTGCGACGACCTCCCCCTGCTTCCAACTCGTCTCCTCCTCCTCCTCTCTGTCACCCCATCTGAACTTTCCCCCTGTTCTTCTTCTCTTCTAGCGGGCACCCACGTGACATCCATGGACGCATCGTCATCATCAACCGCTTCACTTGTATCTGACAAATCAACAAAGGAAGCAGCAGCAGGTACATCATCATCATCACATCGTACGTCCATGTCTGTAATGCTGCCTGATTGAGACATATCACTGTTATCTACATCCTCTGTCAATGATGGTTGCTCATCACTCATTTCTTCCAACTGATGTGTAAAAAACTCCTCTGACAGATCAAGTGAAGTGGCTGTGGTGCTAGTGTTGGTGGTGGCGGCAGGCGGGCGAGTGGTAACTTGAGAGGTGCCCGAAGATAAGCTGGAGGAGGATGGTGCATCAAGGTTCAGAGCAGAAGCTATAGAAGATTGGGTGTCCTGTGTTAAAAAGTCAACTATTTCCTCAGAACTTTTCGAGTTCATGGGACGTGGCCTCTGAACACTGGGCATTATTCTAGGGCCAAAGGGAATCACAGCACCACGACGGCACCTGCGGGGTGGCCTGCCTCTGCCTGTAATTTTTTTTTTAAATGTACACTTACACTACTATTAAACAAGATATGAGTGGTGGCACTGGGCAAGTGGGCACAGTATACGCTGTGAGCCTGAAACAAAAAAGCAGACTGATGTTTCACAGTCCAAAAAGTTTTTATTTTTTTAAATGTACACTTACACTACTATTAAACAAGATATGAGTGGTGGCACTGGGCAAGTGGGCCCAGTATAAGCTGTGAGCCTGACACAAAAAAGCAGACTGATGTTTCACAGTCCAAAAAGTTTTTATTTTTTTAAATGTACCCTTACACTACTATTAAACAAGATATGAGTGGTGGCACTGGGCAAGTGGGCACATTATATGCTGTGAACCTGACACAAAAAAGCAGACTGATGTTTCACAGTCCAAAAAGTTTTTTTTGTTTTTAAATGTACACTTACACTACTATTAAACAAGATATGAGTGGTGGCACTGGGCAAGTGGGCACAGTATACGCTGTGAGCCTGACACAAAAAAAGCAGACTGATGTTTCACAGTCCAAAAAGTTTTTATTTTTTTAAATGTACACTTACACTACTATTAAACAAGATATGAGTGGTGGCACTGGGCAAGTGGGCCCAGTATAAGCTGTGAGCCTGAAACAAAAAAGCAGACTGATGTTTCACAGTCCAAAACGTTTTTTTTTTTTTTTTTTAAATGTTCACTTACACTACTATTAAACAAGATATGAGTGGTGGCCCTGGGCAAGTGGGCCCAGTATAAGCTGTGAGCCTGACTCTAAAAAGCAGACTGATGTTTCACAGTCCAAAAAGTTTTTTTTGTTTTTAAATGTACACTTACACTACTATTAAACAAGATATGAGTGGTGGCACTGAGCAAGTGGGCACAGTATACGCTGTGAGCCTGACACAAAAAAGCAGACTGATGTTTCACAGTCCAAAAAGTTTTTATTTTTTTAAATGTACACTTACACTACTATTAAACAAGATATGAGTGGTGGCACTGGGCAAGTGGGCACAGTATACGCTGTGAGTCTGACACAAAAAAGCAGTCTGATGTTTCACAGTCCAAAAGTTTTTATTTTTTTAAATGTACACTTACACTACTATTAAACAAGATATGAGTGGTGGCACTGGGCAAGTGGGCACAGTATACGCCGTGAGCCTGACACAAAAAAGCAGTACACACGCTGGCAGGCAGGCAACTGCAATTAGATTACACAAGCAGACTGATGGGCCTGGCACACACGCTGGTAGGCAGGAAACTGCAATTAGATTACACAAGCAGACTGATGTTTCACAGTCAAAAAAGTTATTTTTTTTTAAATTTACACTACTGTTACACCAGATATGAGTGGTGGCACTGGGCAAGTGGGCCTGGCACACATTCTGGCAGGCAGGCAACTGCAATTAGATTACACTAGCAGACTGATGTTTCACAGTCAAAAAAGTTTTTTTTTTTTTTAAAATGTACTCTAATTTTACACCAGATATGAGTGGTGTGGCACTGGGCAAGTGTGCCTGGCACACACGCTGGCAGGCAGGCAACTGCAATTAGATTACACTAGCAGACTGATGTTTCACAGTCATAAAAGTTTTTTTTTTTAAATTTACACTACTGTTACACCAGATATGAGTGGTGGCACTGGGCAAGTGGGCCTGGCACACACGCTGGCAGGCAGGCAACTGCAATTAGATTACACTAGCAGACTGATGTTTCACAGTCAAAAAAGTTTTTTTTTTTTAAATTGACACTACTGTTACACCAGATATGAGTGGTGGCACTGGGCAAGTGGGCCTGGCACACACGCTGGCAGGCAGGCAACTGCAATTAGATTACACTAGCAGACTGATGTTTCACAGTCAAAAAAGTTGTTTTTTTTAAATTTACACTACTGTTACACCAGATATGAGTGGTGGCACTGGGCAAGTGGCTTGGCAGGCAGGCAACTGCAATTAGATTACACAGGGAAAAAATAAATAAAAAAATGATGTTCTAGCTAAAAAGGGCTTTTTGGGGTGCTGTCCTTACAGCAGAGATCAGATGAGTCCTTCAGGACTGTAGTGGACGCTGAAAACACTAGCCTAGCTATCAATTTCCCTATTAAATCACCAGTAGCTACAATGTCCCTCCTCTCACTAACAATGCAGCTTCCGAATGAATCTAACATGGCTGCTGTCCAGGAGCTGGGAGGGTCTGGGAGGGAGAGTCTGCTGCTGATTGGCTGGAATGTGTCTGCAGACTGTGAGATACAGGGTCAAAGTTTACTCAATGATGACGAATAGGGGGCGGATCGAACATCGCATATGTTCGCCCGCTGCGGCGAACGCGAACATGCTATGTTCGCCGGGAACTATTCGCTGGGAACTATTCGCCGGCGAACTATTCGCGACATCACTAATACTTATTAGATACACTACAGTCTAAAGCACTAAATATATATACTTATTAGATACACTACAGCCTAAAGCACTAAATAGATATACTTATTAGATACACTTCAGCCTAAAGCACTAAATATATATACTTATTAGATACACTACAGCCTAAAGCACTAAATAGATATACTTATTAGATACACTACAGCCTAAAGCACTAAATATATATACTTATTAGATACACTACCACCTAAAGCACTAAATAGATATACTTATTAGATATACTACAGCCTAAAGCACTAAATATATATACTTATTAGATACATGCTATGTTCGCCTGGAACTATTTGCCGGGAACTATTCTCCGGCGAACTATTCGCGACATCACTAATACTTATTAGATACACTACAGTCTAAAGCACTAAATATATATACTTATTAGATACACTACAGCCTAAAGCACTAAATAGATATACTTATTAGATACACTTCAGCCTAGAGCACTAAATATATATACTTATTAGATACACTACAGCCTAAAGCACTAAATATATATACTTATTAGATACACTACAGCCTAAAGCACTATATATATATATATACTTATTAGATACACTACCACCTAAAGCACTAAATAGATATACTTATTAGATACACTACAGCCTAAAGCACTAAATATATATACTTATTAGATACACTACAACCTAAAGCACTAAATATATATATACTTATTAGATACACTACCACCTAAAGCACTAAATAGATATACTTATTAGATACACTACAGCCTAAAGCACTAAATATATATACTTATTAGATACACTACAGCCTAAAGCACTAAATAGAAATACTTATTAGATGCACTACAATCTAAAGCACTAAATAGATATACTTATTAGATACACTACCACCTAAAGCACTAAATAGATATACGTATTAGATACACTACAGCCTAAAGCACTAAATATATATATACTTATTAGATACACTACCACCTAAAGCACTAAATAGAAATACTTATTAGATACACTGCAACCTAAAGCAATAAATATATATACATATTAGATGCACTACAGCCTAAAGCACTAAATAGAAATACTTATTAGATGCACTACAATCTAAAGCACTAAATAGATATACTTATTAGATGAACTACAGCCTAAAGCACTAAACAGATATACTTATTAGATACACTACCACCTAAAGCACTAAATATATATACTTATTAGATACACTACAGCCTAAAGCACTAAATATATATACTTATTAGATATACTACAACCTAAAGCACTAAATATATATACTTATTAGATACACTACAGCCTAAAGCACTAAATAGATATACTTATTAGATACACTACCACCTAAAGCACTAAACAGATATACTTATTAGATACACTACCACCTAAAGCACTAAATAGATATACTTATTAGATACACTACAGCCTAAAGCACTAAATAGATATACTTATTAGATACACTACCACCTAAAGCACTAAATAGATATACTTATTAGATACACTACAGCCTAAAGCACTAAATAGATATACTTATTAGATACACTACAACCTAAAGCACTAAATATATATACTTATTAGATACACTACAGCCTAAAGCACTAAATAGATATACTTATTAGATACACTACAACCTAAAGCACTAAATATATATACTTAATAGATACACTACAGCCTAAAGCACTAAATATATATACTTAATAGATACACTACAACCTAAAGCACTAAATATATATACTTAATAGATACACTACAGCCTAAAGCACTAAATAGATATACTTATTAGATACACTACAGCCTAAAGCACTAAATATATATACTTATTAGATACACTACAGCCTAAAGCACTAAATAGATATACTTATTAGATACACTACAGCCTAAAGCACTAAATAGATATACTTATTAGATACACTACAGCCTAAAGCACTAAATAGATATACTTATTAGATACACTACAACCTAAAGCACTAAATAGATATACTTATTATATACACTACAACCTAAAGCACTAAATAGATATACTTATTAGATACACTACAGCCTAAAGCACTAAATATATATATTTATTAGATACACTACCACCTAAAGCACTAAATATATATACTTATTAGATACACTACAACCTAAAGCACTAAATATATATATACTTATTAGATACACTACCACCTAAAGCACTAAATAGATATACTTATTAGATACACTACAGCCTAAAGCACTAAATATATATACTTAATAGATACACTACAGCCTAAAGCACTAAATAGATATACTTATTAGATATACTACCACCTAAAGCACTAAATATATATACTTATTAGATACACTACCACCTAAAGCACTACATAGATATACTTATTAGATACACTACCACCTAAAGCACTAAATAGATATACTTATTAGATACACTACAGCCTAAAGCACTAAATATATATACTTATTAGATACACTACAGCCTAAAGCACTAAATAGAAATACTTATTAGATGCACTACAATCTAAAGCACTAAATAGATATACTTATTAGATACACTACCACCTAAAGCACTAAATAGATATACGTATTAGATACACTACAGCCTAAAGCACTAAATATATATATACTTATTAGATACACTACCACCTAAAGCACTAAATAGAAATACTTATTAGATACACTGCAACCTAAAGCACTAAATATATATACATATTAGATGCACTACAGCCTAAAGCACTAAATAGAAATACTTATTAGATGCACTACAATCTAAAGCACTAAATAGATATACTTATTAGATGAACTACAGCCTAAAGCACTAAACAGATATACTTATTAGATACACTACCACCTAAAGCACTAAATATAAATACTTATTAGATACACTACAGCCTAAAGCACTAAATATATATACTTATTAGATATACTACAACCTAAAGCACTAAATATATATACTTATTAGATACACTACAGCCTAAAGCACTAAATAGATATACTTATTAGATACACTACCACCTAAAGCACTAAACAGATATACTTATTAGATACACTACCACCTAAAGCACTAAATAGATATACTTATTAGATACACTACAGCCTAAAGCACTAAATAGATATACTTATTAGATACACTACCACCTAAAGCACTAAATAGATATACTTATTAGATACACTACAGCCTAAAGCACTAAATAGATATACTTATTAGATACACTACAACCTAAAGCACTAAATATATATACTTATTAGATACACTACAGCCTAAAGCACTAAATAGATATACTTATTAGATACACTACAACCTAAAGCACTAAATATATATACTTAATAGATACACTACAGCCTAAAGCACTAAATATATATACTTAATAGATACACTACAACCTAAAGCACTAAATATATATACTTAATAGATACACTACAGCCTAAAGCACTAAATAGATATACTTATTAGATACACTACAGCCTAAAGCACTAAATATATATACTTATTAGATACACTACAGCCTAAAGCACTAAATAGATATACTTATTAGATACACTACAGCCTAAAGCACTAAATAGATATACTTATTAGATACACTACAGCCTAAAGCACTAAATAGATATACTTATTAGATACACTACAACCTAAAGCACTAAATAGATATACTTATTACATACACTACAACCTAAAGCACTAAATAGATATACTTATTAGATACACTACAGCCTAAAGCACTAAATATATATATTTATTAGATACACTACCACCTAAAGCACTAAATATATATACTTATTAGATACACTACAACCTAAAGCACTAAATATATATATACTTATTAGATACACTACCACCTAAAGCACTAAATAGATATACTTATTAGATACACTACAGCCTAAAGCACTAAATATATATACTTAATAGATACACTACAGCCTAAAGCACTAAATAGATATACTTATTAGATATACTACCACCTAAAGCACTAAATATATATACTTATTAGATACACTACCACCTAAAGCACTACATAGATATACTTATTAGATACACTACAGCCTAAAGCACTAAATATATATACTTATTAGATATACTACAACCTAAAGCACTAAATATATATACTTATTAGATACACTACCACCTAAAGCACTAAATAGATATACTTATTAGATACACTAATACCTAAAGCACTAAATAGATATACTTATTAGATACATTTAATTAAACCCCTTTAATTTAATTTGATTGAAGACATCGCCCGGATGGAAGACTTCTTCTTTGCCGCTTGATTGAAGACATCGCCCGGATGGAAGACTTCTTCTCTGCCTCTTGATTGAAGACATCGCCCGGATCGGATGAAGAGTTTGGCCGGCTGGGTGAAGACAAGGTAGGGAGATCTTCAGGGGGGTAGTGTTAGGTTTATTTAAGGGGGGTTTGGGTTAGAGTAGGGGTATGTGGGTGGTGGGTTGTAATGTTGGGGGGTGGTATTGTGTTTTTTTTTTACAGGCAAAAGAGCTGATTTCTTTGGGGCATGCCCCGCAAAAGGTCCTTTTAAGGGCTGGTAAGGTAATATAGCTGTTAACTTTTTTTAATTTAGAATAGGGTAGGGGAATTTTTTTATTTTGGGGGGCTTTATTATTTTATCAGGGGGCTTAGAATAGGTGTAATTAGTTTAAAAATCTTGTAATCTTTTTTTATTTTTTGTAAGTTAGTTTTTGTTTTTTTTGTAATTTAGTTTAGTTTATTTAATTGTATTTTAGTTTAGATATTTGCAGTTTATTTAATTTATTGATAGTTTAGGTGTATTTGTAACTTAGGTTAGGATTTATTTTACAGGTAAATTGGTAATTATTTTAACTAGGTAACTATTAAATAGTTATTTACTATTTAATAGCTATTGTACCTAGTTAAAATAAATACCAAGTAACCTGTAAAATAAATATAAACCCTAAAATAGCTACAATGTAATTATTAATTACATTGTAGCTATCTTAGGGTTTATTTTATAGGTAAGTATTTAGATTTAAATAGCAATATTTTTATTAATAATATTAATATTAATTAGATTTATTTTAATAAGAATTTAGTTAGGGGTGTTAGAGTTAGATAGGGTTATTATACTTAATATATATATATATATAAAATAATAACGATATTAACTATATTAACCCTAATATAATTAGGGTTAATATAGTTAATATATATATAATAACGATATTAACTATTTTAAGCCTAATATACACCTAAAGCACTAAATATATATACTTATTAGATACACTACCACCTAAAGCACTAAATAGATATACTTATTAGATACACTACCACCTAAAGCACTAAATATATATATACTTATTAGATACTCTACAGCCTAAAGCACTACATAGATATACTTATTAGATACACTACAACCTAAAGCACTAAATAGATATACTTATTAGATACACTACCACCTAAAGCACTAAATAGATATATTTATTAGATACACTACAGCCTAAAGCACTACATAGATATACTTATTAGATGCACTACAATCTAAAGCACTAAATAGATATACTTATTAGATACACTACCACCTAAAGCACTACATAGATATACTTATTAGATGCACTACAACCTAAACCACTAAATAGATATACTTATTAGATACACTACCACCTAAAGCACTAAATATATATACTTATTAGATACACTATAACCTAAAGCACTAAATAGATATACTTATTAGATACACTACCACCTAAAGCACTAAATAGATATATTTATTAGATACACTACAGCCTAAAGCACTACATAGATATACTTATTAGATGCACTACAATCTAAAGCACTAAATAGATATACTTATTAGATACACTACCACCTAAAGCACTACATAGATATACTTATTAGATGCACTACAACCTAAACCACTAAATAGATATACTTATTAGATACACTACCACCTAAAGCACTAAATATATATACTTATTAGATACACTATAACCTAAAGCACTAAATAGATATACTTATTAGATACACTACCACCTAAAGCACTAAATAGATATACTTATTAGATACACTACCACCTAAAGCACTACATAGATATACTTATTAGATGCACTACAACCTAAAGCACTAAATAGATATACTTAGTAGATACACTACCACCTAAAGCACTAAATAGATATACTTATTAGATACACTACCACCTAAAGCACTAAATATATATACTTATTAGATACACTACCACCTAAAGCACTAAATAGATATACTTATTAGATACACTACCACCTAAAGCACTAAATATATATACTTATTAGATACACTACAACCTAAAGCACTAAATATATATTCTTATTAGATACACTACAACCTAAAGCACTACATATATGTATAGGGAGTCTCTAGCAAGTATAGTAATTCAGTTGGAAAACACAGCATATACTTAGCTTAAGTCCTCCGGTTTTTCGCTCACTTGAAATGTACAGCTGCATGTATAGAGCCAAAATGTCTCTGAAGAAACATGAGATTCAGGGAATAGGTCTAGTCAGGTGCACTAGAAATTCTGGCCCACGGTACATTCGACAGGTACCTGGGTTCTCATAAACACATAGTGCCAACGCACGTTTCTCCCCCACCTCCAGTATGTGTTACAGGGGATCATCAGGGCATATAGAGTCCTCAATGGACTTCCTCTTTTATGCAGATATCTAATTGCTTACAGGTGTTTTTTATGTATTGCCAAAGCTACACAAAAATATGCAGTGCCCCCCGGGAAGGCCTATAGTCTCGGGAATAGGGAGTGCCACGGAAAAAATTGGGGAGTATGTTGATAAATACCTACGACCCTTTTTGCTAACCTTAACATCATATGTTAAAGACACAGCTGACCTGTTGAGAAAGTTGGATGGAGTAGAAGTGAATGAAAAGACCATTCTGACATCTCTTGATGTAGAGGGCCTTTACTCCTCCATACCACATAAAATAGGCTTAGCAGCAATACGGAGATTCTTAGAAACTAGAGGACCAACATATGCTGAACACACCGAATTTGTTTATTCTCTGTTAGAGTTTGTTTTGAAAAATAATATTTTTTCATTTGACGGACAGATCTTTCGCTAACTATGTGGGACAGTGATGGGGGCAGTTTGTGCCCCCACATATGCATGTCTACATCTGGGCCTTTGGGAATCAGAGATCTTTGAGTACTATTCAAGGATCTTTGAGGACAAAGTGCTATTATGGATTAGATATGTGGATGATGTTCTTGTCTTGTGGGATGGGACGGCAGAAGAATTCAATGAATTCGTTGCTGCCCTTAACCACAACGACAAGAACATCATCCTGACGTCAGAAACCAATAAAGTGGAACTAAATTTTCTAGATGTGACTTTGAAAAAAGAGGGAGTAAGAATAGTGACGGAAAACTACAGGAAAAAGAACGCAACTAATAATATCTTACATGCAGATAGCAGCCATCCGAACCACCTTAAAAAAGGGATCCCGTATGGCCAATTCCTCCGTCTGAGGAGAAACTGCTCCTCTCTTTCCAAGTTTGACACTCATGCAGCCCTAATGAAAGAGAGATTCCTAAAAAGAGGTTATTCCAATAAGTGCCTTAAGAAATCTCTCTGGAAAGCCAGAAATATGTCCAGGGATGATTTACTATATAGTAACAACTCTAAAAATGAAAATAGCAAGATTAGATTTATCTCTAATTTCAATAATCAATGGGAGAGTTTAAGGTCAGCTTTTAAGAAAAATTGGCACATCTTATCCCTTGATGAAAAAGTGAACAGTGTGATGGGGGATACCCCATTGTTGACGGCTAGAAAAGCACAGAGCTTAAAGGACAAATTGGTGAGGAGCCAATTTTCAAGGGGCCCCTCGGCCTCTGACTGGCTGAGAAAGGACAGAGGTATTAAGGGTAGCTTTCCATGTGGTCACTGTGTATACTGTGCCCACATGGATAGCACTAAACAATTCTCTGTCCAGGATGGAAAGATCTTTGACATAAGATTCTTTTTCAACTGCAAATCGGAAGGGGTGATATATCTTCTGCGGTGCTCCTGTCCGGTCTTCTATGTTGGAAAAACGAAAAGATTGGTGAAGGACCGAGTACAGGAGCACAGAGACGATATTCTCCACTCCAGAGAAACTAACGTTGCTAGGCATTTTTGTAATGTACATAATAAAAATGTAGATTCATTGAAATTTATCATAATAGATAAAGGCATCACAAATGGACGTGGTGGCAACAATGATAGGGTCCTCCTGCAAAAAGAGGCGAAATGGATCTACAGACTGGGAACTAGGTTCCCAAAAGGTTTAAATGATAAGCTTGAATTTGTCCACTTTTTATAAATTTTCATTCGTTTTAAATATAATAAACATCTGTTTGAAGTGTGCGCCAGGATAGAGAGTAATTTCTATCTCTCTTCTGTTGTGTAATTGAAAGTATTGGGGGTAACCAGGAATTAGGTTGAACCAACATATATGTAGCTATTACTTTCTAACACAATTTTGAGTTTTGAGAGGCTTTTTGATACAGGGTTAAAAGTGATACAGCTTTAAGGTGTTGCAAGGATACTTGGGAAAAAACACCTGTAAGCAATTAGATATCTGCATAAAAGAGGAAGTCCATTGAGGACTCTATATGCCCTGATGATCCCCTGTAACACATACTGGAGGTGGGGGAGAAACGTGCGTTGGCACTATGTGTTTATGAGAACCCAGGTACCTGTCGAATGTACCATGGGCCAGAATTTCTAGTGCACCTGACTAGACCTATTCCCTGAATCTCATGTTTCTTCAGAGACATTTTGGCTCTATACATGCAGCTGTACATTTCAAGTGAGCTACGAATTTTCCTGGTGTGACTCCGACAGTGGAGTAAGTGGTTTGAGGAGTGTGCTATTGGAGTGCAATGGAAGATGTGCCTAAACGATAGGTGAACATACATATAACATTGTGATACAGCCTTTTGTCAAAGCTCTTGGCAAAACTGACAACGTAAAGATTGATTCAACTGGATCCTTCCGTTTACAGCCACTCACAGTCCCTGGTGACGCTACACCACTCCCACTGTCTGTTGACGTCACACGCCAAGTAATCATCACAGGTGCTTGCAAGCAGAAGAAAAGTGGAAGCAACAAAAACCGGAGGACTTAAGCTAAGTATATGCTGTGTTTTCCAACTGAATTATTATACTTGCTAGAGACTCCCTATACAGCAGCACTAACTGCGGCATATCCATTTGCCTTAAGAGGAGATTCCCTGGTACATACCAAAAAGGAAAAAAAGCGCTTTTCTATATACAATATAGTTCACCCCTGTTTGGACTGCAGCCATATATATAACATGTATTTTGCCTACCTACTATATATGTCCTATAAACATTAGATTATATGTACAATTCGTTATAAACATAAGTTTTCTGGTTAACCCCTGATTGTTTATGATGTTTTTTCTGAGATTTATAGGGAAAGAATTAGGTCTCAGTGCACTTTAAATGTTTTAGATTTTGCTGTCTTTAGTGGTGACTGAAATTGACAGATAAGATATTGCTATATACTGAAGTGTATTTTGGGAACTTATTATTAATAAATTTTTGAAAGTCTCTTATGTGTGCCGTTTATTTATCCCTTGCTGTTCTAGGGTAATCTTATATACCCTGGTATTTTTTCTATCTTTATTATATATTGTATACTTATTAGATATACTACCACCTAAAGCACTAAATAGATATACTTATTAGATACACTACCACCTAAAGCACTAAATAGATATACTTATTAGATACACTACCACCTAAAGCACTACATAGATATACTTATTAGATGCTCTACCACCTAAAGCACTAAATATATATACTTATTAGATACACTACAACCTAAAGCACTAAATAGATATACTTATTAGATACACTACCACCTAAAGCACTAAATATATATACTTATTAGATACACTACAACCTAAAGCACTAAATAGATATACTTATTAGATACACTACAACCTAAAGCACTACATAGATATACTTATTAGATACACTACAACATAAAGTACTACATATATATACTTATTAGATACACTACAACCTAAAGCACTACATAAATATACTTATTAGACGCACTACAACCTAAAGCACTACATAGATATACTTATTAGATGCACTACAACCTAAAGCACTAAATAGATATACTTATTAGATACACTATAACCTAAAGCACTACATAAATATACTTATTAGACGCACTACAACCTAAAGCACTACATAGATATACTTATTAGACGCACTACAACCTAAAGCACTACATAGATATACTTATTAGACGCACTACAACCTAAAGCACTACATAGATATACTTATTAGATGCACTACAACCTAAAGCATTAAATAGATATACTTATTAGATACACTACAGCCTAAAGCACTACATAGATATACTTATTAGATACACTACCACCTAAAGCACTAAATAGATATACTTATTAGATACACTACCACCTAAAGCACTAAATATATATACTTATTAGATACACTACAGCCTAAAGCACTACATAGATATACTTATTAGATGCACTACAACCTAAAGCACTAAATAGATATACTTATTAGATACACTACAACCTAAAGCACTAAATATATATACTTATTAGATACACTACAACCTAAAGCACTAAATAGATATACTTATTAGATACACTACCACCTAAAGCACTAAATAGATATACTTATTAGATACACTACAGCCTAAAGCACTGAATATATATATACTTATTAGATGCACTACAGCCTAAAGCACTAAATAGATATACTTATTAGATACACTACAACCTAAAGCACTAAATAGATATACTTATTAGATACACTACAGCCTAAAGCACTACATATATATACTTATTAGATGCACTACAACCTAAAGCACTAAATAGATATACTTATTAGATACACTACCACCTAAAGCACTACATATATATACTTATTAGATGCACTACAACCTAAAGCACTAAATAGATATACTTATTATATACACTACCACCTAAAGCACTAAATAGATATACTTATTAGATACACTACCACCTAAAGCACTAAATATATATAGTTATTAGATACACTATAACCTAAAGCATTAAATAGATATACTTATTAGATACACTACCACCTAAAGCACTAAATATATATACTTATTAGATACACTACCACCTAAAGCACTACATAGATATACTTATTAGATGCACTACAACCTAAAGCACTAAATATATATACTTTTTAGATACACTACCACCTAAAGCACTAAATAGATATACTTATTAGATGCTCTACAACCTAAAGCACTAAATAGATATACTTATTAGATGCACTACAGCCTTAAGCACTAAATAGATATACTTTTTAGATACACTACCACCTAAAGCACTAAATAGATATACTTATTAGATGCTCTACAACCTAAAGCACTAAATAGATATACTTATTAGATACACTACAGCCTAAAGCACTACATAGATATTCTTATTAGATACACTACAGCCTAAAGCACTAAATATATATATATATACTTATTAGATACACTACAGCCTAAAGCACTAAATATATATACTTATTAGATACACTACAGCCTAAAGCACTAAATAGATATACTTATTAGATACACTACAGCCTAAAGCACTAAATATATATACTTATTAGATACACTACAGCCTAAAGCACTAAATATATATACTTATTAGATACACTACAGCCTAAAGCACTAAATATATATACTTATTAGATACACTACAGCCTAAAGCACTAAATATATATACTTATTAGATACACTACAGCCTAAAGCACTAAATATATATACTTATTAGATACACTACAGCCTAAAGCACTAAATATATATATATATACTTATTAGATACACTACAGCCTAAAGCACTAAATATATATACTTATTAGATACACTACAGCCTAAAGCACTAAATATATATACTTATTAGATACACTACAGCCTAAAGCACTAAATATATATACTTATTAGATACACTACAGCCTAAATCACTAAATATATATACTTATTAGATACACTACCACCTAAAGCACTAAATATATATACAGGTAAACCTCACTTTACAGCGCTTCACTTTACAGCATTTCGCTAATACAGTGCTTTGTGGAGCTGAAGTTCAACCTCCAAAGATTTTGAAACAGTGCTGTAATCATTGTGAGATTGCGAGAAAAGGGACTCGCACCATTTTGTTATGCGCAGTTCACTCTGTTTACAGCATTACAGTGCAATCAGTGTCTCAGTGGTATAGTCTGACCAATTTTACTACAGTCATTGTTACTATTTTACAGGTACAGTATTTATTGAATACTGTGCTATGCTAGTGTTAATCTAAAATGCAGCACTATTGCACTCCTAATATTTGTTAGTTCAAACATGTTTTCAAGTTTTTAAACACACTGGCAAGTGAAAAGAAAGCTAAAACTGCCTTGTTTCACTTTAAGGCGGTTTTCACTTTACAGCGGGGCTCCAGTCCCTAACCCGCTGTATGAGTGGGGTATACCTGTACTTATTAGATACACTACAGCCTAAAGCACTAAATAGATATACTTATTAGATATACTACAACCTAAAGCACTACATAGATATACTTATTAGATGCACTACAACTAAAAGCACTACATAGATATACTTATTAGATGCACTACAACCTAAAGCACTAAATATATATACTTATTAGTTACACTACAGCCTAAAGCACTAAATAGATATACTTATTAGATACACTCCCACCTAAAGCACTAAATAGATATACTTATTAGATACACTCCCACCTAAAGCACTAAATAGATATACTTATTAGATACACTACCACCTAAAGCACTAAATATATATACTTATTAGATACACTACAGCCTAAAGCACTAAATATATATACTTATTAGATACACTACAGCCTAAAGCACTACATAGATATACTTATTAGATACACTACCACCTAAAGCACTAAATAGATATACTTATTAGATACACTACCACCTAAAGCACTACATAGATATACTTATTAGATGCTCTACAACCTAAAGCACTACATAGATATACTTATTAGATGCACTACAACCTAAAGCACTACATAGATATACTTATTAGATGCACTACAACCTAAAGCACTAAATAGATATACTTATTAGATACACTACCACCTAAAGCACTAAATATATATACTTATTAGATACACTACAACCTAAAGCACTAAATATATATTCTTATTAGATACACTACAACCTAAAGCACTAAATAGATATACTTATTAGATACACTACCACCTAAAGCACTAAATAGATATACTTATTAGATACACTACAGCCTAAAGCACTGAATATATATATATTTATTAGATACACTACAGCCTAAAGCACTAAATAGATATACATATTAGATACACTACAGCCTAAAGCACTACATAGATATACTTATTAGATGCACTACAACCTAAAGCACTAAATAGATATACTTATTAGATACACTACAGCCTAAAGCACTACATAGATATACTTATTAGATGCACTACAACCTAAAGAACTAAATAGATATACTTATTAGATACACTACCACCTAAAGCACTAAATATATATACTTATTGGATAAACTACAACCTAAAGCACTAAATAGATATACTTATTAGATACACTACAACCTAAAGCACTAAATATATTTACTTATTAGATACACTACAGCCTAAAGCACTAAATAGATATACTTATTAGATACACTACAACCTAAAGCACTACATAGATATACTTATTAGATACACTAAAACCTAAAGCACTAAATATATATACTTATTAGATACACTACAGCCTAAAGCACTAAATAGATATACTTATTAGATACACTACCACCTAAAGCACTAAATAGATATACTTATTAGATACACTACAGCCTAAAGCACTAAATAGATATACTTATTAGATACACTACCACCTAAAGCACTAAATATATATACTTATTAGATACACTACAGCCTAAAGCACTAAATAGATATACTTATTAGATACACTACCACCTAAAGAACTAAATAGAAATACTTATTAGATACACTACAGCCTAAAGCACTAAATAGATATACTTATTAGATACACTACAGCCTAAAGCACTAAATAGATATACATATTAGATGCACTATAATCTAAAGCACTAAATAGATATACTTATTAGATACACTACCACCTAAAGCACTAAATAGATATACTTATTAGTAGTGATGTAGCGAACTTAAAACTTTCGGTTCACGAACGGCGGACTCAAACTTCTGCTACTGTTCGCGAACCGCGCGAACCGCCATTGACTTCAATAGGCAGGCGAACTTTAAAATGCACAAGGACTCTTTTTGGCCACAATAGTAATGGAAAAGTTGTTTCAAGGGTACTAACACCTGGACTATGGCATGCTGGAGGGGGATCCATGGCAAAACTCCCATGGAAAATTACATAGTTGATGCAGAGTCTGCTTTTAACCCATAAAGGGCGTATATCACCTAACATTAATAAATTGTTTGCAATAACGTGCTTTAAAACATCAGTTATGATTTCGTATCAATCAGGTAGTGTAAGGGTTACACCCGCTTCACAGTGAAAGACCAAACTCCAAGTGTAGCGCACCACAAACAACCGCAAACAGTCCATTTGCACAACCACGAGATAGATAGATTTGATAGTTAGATACATAGATTACATAGCTCAATAGATGCAATATACATATGATCAATACAAATTACATAGATCAATAGATGCAATATACATTTGATAGATACGAATTACATAGATCAATAGATGCAATATCCATTTGATAGATACGAATTTTATCGATCAAAAGATGCAATATACATTTGATAGATACGAATTACATTGATCAAAAGATGCAATATACATTTGATAGATACGATTGATAGTTAGATAGATTTGATAGATAAATAGATAGATTTGAAAGATATATAATTTCCCTGACAGAGTATAACAATAAGACATGCGGTCTGGTGTGTTAAGTAGTACTATTCTTAGCAGTTTAAAACTACCTGTTACAACCCCTATCGCGGGAGGTCTATATAGCCTGCATTTTTGGAACAGGGAGATGGAAGAAGATGATTGGTCTGTCCTCCTACTTCAAATTTGGCAAAAACACAAGTGGCTGTCTCAAAACAGTCCGGACACGAGATAGATAGATTTGATAGATAGATATACATAGATTGATAGCTAGATAGAATCAATAGAAGATAAATAGATAGATTTGATAGATATATAATTACCCTGAAAAAGTATAATAATAAAACATGCGGTCTGGGATCCATGGTAACTAGGTTGTGTTAAGTAGTACTATTGTTAGCCCTTTAATCCCTGTTACTCCCCCTATCGGGGGAGGTCTATATGGCCTGCATGATCACCCTGACAAAGTATAACAACAAGACACGCGGTCTGGGACCCATGGTAACTAGGTTGTGTAAAGTAGTACTGTTCTTAGCACTTTCAACCCTGTAACTCCCCCTATCGGGGGAGGTCTATATGGCCTGCATGATTACCCTGACAAAGTATAACAACCAAACATGCGGTCTGGGACCCATGGTGGTACTGGTATAACTAGGTTGTCTTAAGTAGTACTATTCTTAGCAGTTTAATTCCTGTGATTGGTCTGTCCTCCTACTTCAAATTTGTCAAAAACACAAGTGGCTGTCTCAAAACAGTCCGGACACGAGATAGATAGATTTGATAGATAGATATACATAGATTGATAGTTAGATAGAATCGATAGAAGATAAATAGATAGATTTGTTAGATATATAATTACCCTGACAAAGTATTATAATTAAACATGCGGTCTGGGACCCATGGTAACTAGGTTGTGTTAAGTAGTACTGTTCTTAGCACTTTAATCCATGTTACGCCCCCTATCTGTGTAGGTCTATATGGCCTGCATGATTACCCTGAAAAAGAATAACAACAAGACATGCGGTCTGGGACCCATGGTAATTAGGTAGTGTTTAGTAGTACTATTCTTAGCACTTTAATCCCTGTAACTCCCCTTATCGGGGGAGGTCTATATGGCCTGCATGATTACCCTTACAAAGTATAATAACAAGACATGTGGTCTGGGACCCATGGTAACTAGGTTTTGTTTATATTAGTACTATTCTTAGCACTTTAATCCCTTTTACTCCCCCTATCGGGGGAGGTCTATACGGCCTGCCTGATTACCCTGACAAAATATAACAACAAGACATGCGGTCTGGGACCCATGGTAACTATGTTGTGTTAAGTTGTACTATTCTTAGCACTTTAATCCCTGTAACTCCCCCTATCGGGAGAGGTCTATACGGCCTGCCTGATTGCCCTCACCAAATATAACCACAAGACATGCGGTCTGGGACCCATGGTAACTAGGTTGTGTTAAGTAGTACTGTTCTTATTAGTTTAATACCTGTTACTCACCCTATCGGGGGAGGTCTGTATGGCCTGCCTGATTACCCTGATCAAATATAACAACAAGACATGCGGCCTGGGACCCATGGTAACTAGGTTGTGTTTATATTAGTACTATTCTTAGCACTTTAATCCCTTTTACTCCCCCTATCGGGGGAGTTCTATATGCCCTGCCTGATTACGCTCACCAAATATAACCACAAGACATGCGGTCTGGGACCCATGGTAACTAGGTTGTGTTTTAAGTAGTACTATTCTTAGCACTTTAATCCCTGTAACTCCCCCTATCGGGGGAGGTCTATACGGCCTGCATGATTACCCTGACCAAATATAACAACAAGACATGCGGTCTGGGACCCATGGTAACTAGGTTATTTTTAAATTAGTACTATTCTTAGCACTTTAATCCCTTTTACTCCCCTTATCGGGGGAAGTCTATACGGCCTGCCTGATTACCCTCACCAAATATAACCACAAGACATGCGGTCTAGGACCCATGATAACTAGGTTGTGTTAAGTAGTACTGTTCTTATTAGTTTAATACCTGTTACTCACCCTATCGGGGGAGGTCTATACGGCCTGCCTGATTACCCTGACCAAATATAACAACAAGACATGCGGTCTGGGACCCATGGTAACTAGGTTGTGTTTTAAGTAGTACTATTCTTAGCACTTTAATCCCTTTTACTCCCCCTATCGGGGGAGGTCTATATGGCCTGCCTGATTACCCTCACCAAATATAACCACAAGACATGCAGTATGGGACCCATGGTAACTAGGTTGTGTTTTAAGTAGTACTATTCTTAGCACTTTAATCCCTGTAACTTCCCCTATCGGGGGAGGTCTATACGGCCTGCATGATTACCCTGACCAAATATAACAACAAGACATGCGGTCTGGGACCCATGGTAACTAGGTTGTGTTTATATTAGTACTATTCTTAGCACTTTAATCTCTTTTACTCCCCCTATCGGGGGAGGACTATACGGCCTGCCTGATTACCCTCACCAAATATAACCACAAGACATGCGGTCTGGGACCCATGGTAACTAGGTTGTGTTTAGTAGAACTGTTCTTATTAGTTTAATACCTGTTACTCACCCTATAGGGGGAGGTCTATATGGCCTGCATGATTACCCTACCAAAATATAATAATAAGACATGCGGTCTGGGACCCATGGTAACTAGGTTGCGTTTTAAGTAGTACTATTCTTAGCACTTTAATCCCTGTTACTCCCCCTATCGGGGGAGGTCTATATGGCCTGCATGATTACCCTACCAAAATATAACAATAAGACATACGGCCTGCATGATTACCCTGACCAAATATAACAACAAGACATGCGGTCTGGGACCCATGGTAACTAGGTTATTTTTAAATTAGTACTATTCTTAGCACTTTAATCCCTTTTACTCCCCTTATCGGGGGAAGTCTATACGGCCTGCCTGATTACCCTCACCAAATATAACCACAAGACATGCGGTCTAGGACCCATGATAACTAGGTTGTGTTAAGTAGTACTGTTCTTATTAGTTTAATACCTGTTACTCACCCTATCGGGGGAGGTCTATACGGCCTGCATGATTACCCTGATCAAATATAACAACAAGACATGCGGTCTGGGACCCATGGTAACTAGGTTGTGTTTATATTAGTACTATTCTTAGCACTTTAATCCCTTTTACTCCCCCTATCGGGGGAGGTCTATATGGCCTGCCTGATTACCCTCACCAAATATAACAACAAGACATGCGGTCTGGGACCCATGGTAACTAGGTTGTGTTTTAAGTAGTACTATTCTTAGCACTTTAATCCCTATAACTCCCCCTATCGGGGGAGGTCTATATGGCCTGCCTGATTACCCTCACCAAATATAACCACAAGACATGCAGTATGGGACCCATGGTAACTAGGTTGTGTTTTAAGTAGTACTATTCTTAGCACTTTAATCCCTGTAACTTCCCCTATCGGGGGAGGTCTATACGGCCTGCATGATTACCCTGACCAAATATAACAACAAGACATGCGGTCTGGGACCCATGGTAACTAGGTTGTGTTTATATTAGTACTATTCTTAGCACTTTAATCTCTTTTACTCCCCCTATCGGGGGAGGACTATACGGCCTGCCTGATTACCCTCACCAAATATAACCACAAGACATGCGGTCTGGGACCCATGGTAACTAGGTTGTGTTTAGTAGTACTGTTCTCATTAGTTTAATACCTGTTACTCACCCTATAGGGGGAGGTCTATATGGCCTGCATGATTACCCTACCAAAATATAATAATAAGACATGCGGTCTGGGACCCATGGTAACTAGGTTGTGTTTTAAGTAGTACTATTCTTAGCACTTTAATCCCTGTTACTCTGCCTATCGGGGGAGGTCTATATGGCCTGCATGATTACCCTACCAAAATATAACAATAAGACATGCGGTCTGGGACCCATGGTAACTAGGTTGTGTTAAGTAGTTCTATTCTTTGCACTTTAATCCCTGTTACTCCCCCTATCGGGGGAGGTCTATATGGCCTGCATGATTACCCTCACCAAAATATAACAACAAGACATGCGGTCAGGGACCCATGGTAACTAGGTTGTGTTTATATTAGTACTATTCTTAGCACTCTAATCCCTGTAACTCCCGCTATCGGGGGAGGTCTATACGGCCTGCCTGATTACCCTCACCAAATATAACAACAAGACATGCGGTCTGGGACCCATGGTAACTAGGTTGTGTTAAGTAGTACTATTCTTAGCACTTTAATCCCTTTTACTCCCCCTATCGGGGGAGCTCTATACGGCCTGCCTGATTACCCCCACCAAATATAACAACAAGACGTGCGGTCAGGGAACCATGGTAAGGTTACTTCCTTTTGCACAATCAAGTATACCAGTTGCAGACAGAGGTTCTGACCCTGCATTATGGCTGAACCTCTACCTAAAAGAGGGATCTGTTACAGAGTCTGTGGGCCTGTATGCAAAGAGCTGGCCTGCCTGAAAGGAGCAGCAAGGCAGTACAGGTCGTTCTCCTTCAGCCTTTTTATACGATGGCCAACGACCCTCAACAGGCACAACAGCATGAAACACCACATATGCCATCCTTTTGCACAATAGAGTACAGGTATGGCATCCATTCTAGGAACCCAGAGATAATATTTAGGAACCGGGAGATGGAAAAAGATGCTTTGACATCCAGTACAGGTCGTTCTCCTTCCACCTTTGTAGAGGAGGGTCCAGGACCCTCAACAGACACAACAGCAGGAAACACCACCTATGCCATCCTTTTGCATGATAGAGTACAGGTATGCCATCGATTTTAGGAACCCGGAGATAATTTTTAGGAACCGGGAAATTGAAAAAAAAACATGATTGGACACCCAGTACACTTCGTTCTCCTTCAGCCTTTTTATACGAGGGTCCCGGACCCTCAACAGAAACAACAGCAGGAAACACCACATATGGCATCCTTTTGAATAATCGAGTACAGGTATGGCATCCATTTTAGGAACCCGGAGATAATTTTTAGGAACCGGGAGATGGAAAAAAATGCTTGGACAACCAGTACACTTCGTTCTCCTTCAGCCTTTTTAGACAAGGGTCAAGGACCCTCAACAGAAACAACAGCAGGAAACCCCACATATGCCATCCTTTTGAATAATCCAGTACAGGTATGGCATCGATTTTAGGAACTCGGAGATAATTTTTAGGAACCGGGAAATTGAAAAAAAAACATGATTGGACACCCAGTACACTTCGTTCTCCTTCAGCCTTTTTATAAGAGGGTCCAGGACCCTCAACAGAAACAACAGCAGGAAACCGCACATATGCCATCCTTTTGAACAATAGATTACAGGTATGGCATTGATTTTAGAAACCCGGAGATCATTTTTAGGAACCGGGAAATTGAAAAAAAAACCATGATTGGACACCCAGTACACTTCGTTCTCCTTCAGCCTTTTTATACGAGGGTCCCGGACCCTCAACAGAAACAACAGCAGGAAACACCACATATGCCATCCTTTTGAACAATTCAGTACAGGTATGGCATCCATTTTAGGAACCCGGAGATAATTTTTAGGAACCGGGAGATGGAAAAAGATGCTTGGACAGTACACTCAGTACAGGTTGTTCTCCTTCAGCCTTTTTATAAGAGGGTCCAGGACCCTCAACAGAAACAACACCAGGAAACAGCACATATGCCATCCTTTTGAACAATAGATTACAGGTATGGCATTGATTTTAGAAACCCGGAGATAATTTTTAGGAACCGGGAAATTGAAAAAAAAACATGATTGGACACCCAGTACACTTTGTTCTCCTTCAGCCTTTTTATACGAGGGTCCCAGACCCTCAAAAGAAACAACAGCAGGAAACACCACATGTGCCATCCTTTTGAGCAATCCAGTACAGGTATGGCATCCTTTTTAGGAACCCGGAGATAATTTTTAGGAACCGGGAGATGGAAATGATGCTTGGACAACCAGTACACTTCATTCTCCTTCAGCCTTTTTAGACAGGGGTCCAGGACCCTCAACAGAAACAACAGCAGGAAACACCACATATGCCATCCTTTTGAATAATCCAGTACAGGTATGGCATCGATTTTAGGAACCCGGAGATAATTTTTAGGAACCGGGAAATTGAAAAAAAAAACATGATTGGACACCCAGTACACTTCGTTCTCCTTCAGCCTTTTTATACGAGGGTCCCGGACCCTCAACAGAAACAACAGCAGGAAACACCACCTAAGCCATCCTTTTGCACAATAGAGTACAGGTATGGCATCGATTTTAGGAACCCGGTGATAATTTTTAGGATCCGGGAGATGGAAAAAGATGCTTGGACAACCAGTACACTTCGTTCTCCTTCAGCCTTTTTAGACAAGGGTCCAGGACCCTCAACAGAAACAACAGCATGAAACATCACGTATGCCATCCTTTTGAATAATCCAGTACAGGTATGGCATCGATTTTAGGAACCCGGAGATAATTTTTAGGAAACGGGAAATTGAAAAAAAAAACATGATTGGACACCCAGTACACTTTGTTCTCCTTCAGCCTTTTTATACGAGGGTCCCGGACCCTCAACAGAAACAACAGCAGGAAACACCACATATGCCATCCTTTTGCACAATAGAGTACAGGTATGGCATCCATTCTAGGAACCCAGAGATAATATTTAGGAACCGGGAGATGGAAAAAGATGCTTTGACATCCAGTACAGGTCGTTCTCCTTCCACCTTTGTAGAGGAGGGTCCAGGACCCTCAACAGACACAACAGCAGGAAACACCACCTATGCCATCCTTTTGCATGATAGAGTACAGGTATGCCATCGATTTTAGGAACCCGGAGATAATTTTTAGGAACCGGGAAATTGAAAAAAAAACATGATTGGACACCCAGTACACTTCGTTCTCCTTCAGCCTTTTTATACGAGGGTCCCGGACCCTCAACAGAAACAACAGCAGGAAACACCACATATGGCATCCTTTTGAATAATCGAGTACAGGTATGGCATCCATTTTAGGAACCCGGAGATAATTTTTAGGAACCGGGAGATGGAAAAAGATGCTTTGACATCCAGTACAGGTCGTTCTCCTTCCACCTTTGTAGAGGAGGGTCCAGGACCCTCAACAGACACAACAGCAGGAAACACCACCTATGCCATCCTTTTGCATGATAGAGTACAGGTATGCCATCGATTTTAGGAACCCGGAGATAATTTTTAGGAACCGGGAAATTGAAAAAAAAAACATGATTGGACACCCAGTACACTTCGTTCTCCTTCAGCCTTTTTATACGAGGGTCCCGGACCCTCAACAGAAACAACAGCAGGAAACACCACATATGGCATCCTTTTGAATAATCGAGTACAGGTATGGCATCCATTTTAGGAACCCGGAGATAATTTTTAGGAACCGGGAGATGGAAAAAAATGCTTGGACAACCAGTACACTTCGTTCTCCTTCAGCCTTTTTAGACAAGGGTCAAGGACCCTCAACAGAAACAACAGCAGGAAACCCCACATATGCCATCCTTTTGAATAATCCAGTACAGGTATGGCATCGATTTTAGGAACTCGGAGATAATTTTTAGGAACCGGGAAATTGAAAAAAAAACATGATTGGACACCCAGTACACTTCGTTCTCCTTCAGCCTTTTTATAAGAGGGTCCAGGACCCTCAACAGAAACAACAGCAGGAAACCGCACATATGCCATCCTTTTGAACAATAGATTACAGGTATGGCATTGATTTTAGAAACCCGGAGATCATTTTTAGGAACCGGGAAATTGAAAAAAAAACCATGATTGGACACCCAGTACACTTCGTTCTCCTTCAGCCTTTTTATACGAGGGTCCCGGACCCTCAACAGAAACAACAGCAGGAAACACCACATATGCCATCCTTTTGAACAATTCAGTACAGGTATGGCATCCATTTTAGGAACCCGGAGATAATTTTTAGGAACCGGGAGATGGAAAAAGATGCTTGGACAGTACACTCAGTACAGGTTGTTCTCCTTCAGCCTTTTTATAAGAGGGTCCAGGACCCTCAACAGAAACAACACCAGGAAACAGCACATATGCCATCCTTTTGAACAATAGATTACAGGTATGGCATTGATTTTAGAAACCCGGAGATAATTTTTAGGAACCGGGAAATTGAAAAAAAAACATGATTGGACACCCAGTACACTTTGTTCTCCTTCAGCCTTTTTATACGAGGGTCCCAGACCCTCAAAAGAAACAACAGCAGGAAACACCACATGTGCCATCCTTTTGAGCAATCCAGTACAGGTATGGCATCCTTTTTAGGAACCCGGAGATAATTTTTAGGAACCGGGAGATGGAAATGATGCTTGGACAACCAGTACACTTCATTCTCCTTCAGCCTTTTTAGACAGGGGTCCAGGACCCTCAACAGAAACAACAGCAGGAAACACCACATATGCCATCCTTTTGAATAATCCAGTACAGGTATGGCATCGATTTTAGGAACCCGGAGATAATTTTTAGGAACCGGGAAATTGAAAAAAAAAACATGATTGGACACCCAGTACACTTCGTTCTCCTTCAGCCTTTTTATACGAGGGTCCCGGACCCTCAACAGAAACAACAGCAGGAAACACCACCTAAGCCATCCTTTTGCACAATAGAGTACAGGTATGGCATCGATTTTAGGAACCCGGTGATAATTTTTA
Source organism: Bombina bombina (assembly GCF_027579735.1). NCBI lineage: Eukaryota > Metazoa > Chordata > Amphibia > Anura > Bombinatoridae > Bombina > Bombina bombina. The sequence continues at coordinate 1,287,025,912 of NC_069501.1, forward strand.
GGATCCGGGAGATGGAAAAAGATGCTTGGACAACCAGTACACTTCGTTCTCCTTCAGCCTTTTTAGACAAGGGTCCAGGACCCTCAACAGAAACAACAGCATGAAACATCACGTATGCCATCCTTTTGAATAATCCAGTACAGGTATGGCATCGATTTTAGGAACCCGGAGATAATTTTTAGGAAACGGGAAATTGAAAAAAAAAACATGATTGGACACCCAGTACACTTTGTTCTCCTTCAGCCTTTTTATACGAGGGTCCCGGACCCTCAACAGAAACAACAGCAGGAAACACCACATATGCCATCCTTTTGAATAATCCAGTACAGGTATGGCATCCATTTTAGGAACCCGGAGATAATTTTTAGGAACCGGGAGATGGAAAAATATGCTTGGACAGGGAGATGGAAAAATATGCTTGGACAGTACACCCAGTACAGGTCATTCTCCTTCAGCCTTTTTATAAGAGGGTCCAGGACCCTCAACAGAAACAACAGCAGTAAACACCACATATGCCATCCTTTTGAACAATAGAGTACAGGTATGGCATCCATTTTAGAAACCCGGAGATAATTTTTAGGAACCAGGAAATTGAACAAAAAACAATGCTTGGACACCCAGTACAGGTCGTTCTCCTTCAGCCTTTTTATAAGAGGGTCCAGGACCCTCAACAGAAACAACAGCAGGAAACACCACATATGCCATCCTTTTGCACAATAGAGTACAGGTATGTCATTGATTTGAGGAACCCGGAGATAATTTAGAGGAACCGGGAATATTGAACAAAAAAACATGCTTGGACACCCAGTACAGGTCGTTCTCCTTCAGTCTTTTTATACTTTGGCCCATGACCCTCAACAGGCACAACAGCATGAAACACCACATATGCCATCCTTTCGCACAATAGAGTACAGGTATGGCATTGATTTGAGGAACCCGGAGATAATTTAGAGGAACCGGGAATATTGAACAAAAAACGTGCTTGGACACCCAGTACAGGTCATTCTCCTTCAGCCTTTTTATACGACGGCCCACGACCCTCAACAGGCACAACAGCATGAAACACCATATATGCCCTCCTTTTGCACTATAGAGTACAGGTATGGCATTGATTTGAGGAACCCAGAGATAATTTAGAGGAACCGGGAATATTGAACAAAAAACGTGCTTGGACACCCAGTACAGGTCGTTCTCCTTCAGCCTTTTTATACGATGGCCCACGACCCTCAACAGGCACAACAGCATGAAACACCACATATGCCATCCTTTTGCACTATAGAGTACAGGTATGGCATTGATTTGAGGAACCCGGAGATAATTAAGAGGAACCGGGAATATTGAACAAAAAACGTGCTTGGACACCCAGTACAGGTCGTTCTCCTTCAGCCTTTTTATACGATGGCCCACGACCCTCAACAGGCACAACTGCATGAAACACCACATATGCCATCCTTTTGAACAATAGAGTACAGGTATGGCATCGATGGAACCCGGAGATAATTTTTCGGAACCGTGAGATGGAAAAAGATGCTTGGTCGGTCCTCCTACTTCAAATTTGGGGCACTGCGCATGCAATCTACTGTGCCACCAGATATGAGTGGTGTGTTAAGTAGTACTATTCTTAACCGTTTAATCACTGTTATGTGCCTTTTTTTTTGGTTTGAGTTTTGTAGCCACAGTGCAGCACCAGAGGCCAGAAAAATTAGGCATGTACAAATGCCTGAAAAATTCAGTATTGTTGAAGCCGCTGCTATAGCAGCGGCCAGAAAAATTGATGTTTGTAAAACAGTTAGAAAGTGCCCTAAAACCTTGCGGCTTGAACACTAGTTGTTGGCGGATAAGTCACGCAAGTCATCCTGCATTCTAAGAAAAAAAAAAAAACAGCGTGTGTACCATTTGTAGCCCAAGGCAGCTCATCTCATAATCAGGCCTTTTTTACTCAAATGTATCGCCCAATGTCAGTCCCTTTGGAATCCATCCCTCATTCATTTTAATAAAGGTGAGATAATCAAGACTTTTTTGACCTAGGCGACTTCTCTTCTCAGTGACAAAACCTCCTGCTGCACTGAAGGTCCTTTCTGACAGGACACTTGAAGCGGGGCAGGCCAGAAGTTCGATTGCAAATTGGGATAGCTCAGGCCACAGGTCAAGCCTGCACACCCAGTAGTCAAGGGGTCCATCGCTCCTCAGAGTGTCAAGATCCGCAGTTAATGCTAGGTAGTCTGCTACCTGTCGGTTGAGTCTTTCTCTGAGGCGTGATCCCGAAAGGCTCTGGCGATGCATAGGAGTTAAAAAGGTCCGCATGTCCTCCATCAACAACACGTCAGGAAAGCGTCCTGTCCTTGCTGCCGTGGTCGTGGGAGGAGGATTACTTTCATCTCTTCCCCATCTCTTCCCCTCGTGGTGCAGTGACATCACCCTTATACGCTGTGTAAAGCATAGTTTTTAATTTATTTTTGTAATGCTCCATCCTTTCCGACTTGCGGGAATTTGGTAACATTTCAGGCACTTTATGCTTATACCGGGGGTCTAGTAACGTGGACACCCAGTACAGGTCGTTCTCCTTCAGCTTTTTTATACGAGGGTCCCTTAACAGGCATGACAGCATGAAAGACCCCATTTGCACAAGGTTGGAGGCCGAGCTAATCATGATAGAGAAAAAAGGGGGTTCAATGGCACTACCGTGTGATGTGATACAGTAATTACATAGTAAAACCTGGTAACAGGGGTACTATTCAGGGATTTGATAATAATCCCCCAATAAAGTTATTATATCTTACAAAACCACCCTATAGCCAAGTAACATTGGCATATCTAAGTATGCATCAACACATTCCTATGTGATACTCAAGTACACAACTAACACTCCAACCATTATCACCTTGTGAATACCTTGGTATGCCCGATCTGTACACTGATCTACAAATATTTTCTCAACATGAACTATTGGTAATGTTATTAGGTACCTGTACTATTAGTACATAGACTCTCTCTATCCTTGAGGTTCATTAGTGTTACTATTGCCTATTTAGTGCAACCTATATGTGATTTGGATCAACGTGATTTAGAGATCCATCAAGATTCACATATAATACATATGCAATTGAACCTCTGTAACCACAATTTTTGACTGAAAGGTACTATATCACCCTAGTAGGAGCATTGTTTTTAAGTTGCACATACCCTTTATTTTAAATCTCCTATTTTTATGTGTTCCCAATAAAAGTTATGTTTTATCCAGACCTGAGACCTTGAGTTTCCTTTGTTGATCATTTCTAAATTCGATTATTATCTACATTCCTATGCCTATAATGAGTGCTACAAGTGTATTCTAGAATGGGACTTTCCCCATGTTTCTTTTGTGTTTAAGCCGAGCTAATCATGTCCCGTTCCTCATCCTCACTGATGTCACTGAGGGTATCTTCTTCCCCCCAGCCACGTACAACACCACGGGTACCAGATAGGTGACAACAACGAGCACCCTGGGATGCCTGTTGTGCTTGGTCTTCCTCCTCCTCAAAGCCACATTCCTCCTCTGACTCCTATTCCTCACAATCCTCTTCCTGCCTTGCCGCAGGTCCAGCAAGCGATGCTGATAAGGCTGTTTCTGGTGGTGATGGACACCACAACTCTTCCTTTAGCCGTGTCGGGCTGTCGCAAATTAAGCGCCTCACTGGCAGATTGTTTCGACGCTGGATATCTGACAAGTGCGCCATGGCCATGTAGGAACGCCTGAAATGGCCACACACCTTCCTGGCCTGCTTCAGGACGTCCTGTAAGCCTGGGTACTTATGCACAAAGCATTGTACAATCAGATTACACACATGTGCCATGCACGGCACATGTGTCAACTTGCCCAATTTCAATGCCGCCACCAAATTACTTCCATTGTCAGAAACAACCTTGCCAATCTCCAGTTGGTGCGGAGTCAGCCACTGATCCACCTGTGCGTTCAGGGCAAACAGGAGTGCTGGTGCGGTATGACTCTCCGCTTTCAGGCAAGTCAACCCCAAGACGGCGTGACACTGCCGTATCCGGGATGTTGAATAGTACCTGGGGAGCTGGGGGGTGCCGTTGATGTGGAGCAAGACGCAGCAGCAGAAGAGGACTCAGCTGAGGAAGAGGTTATGGAAGAGGATGGAGTAGGAGGGTAGAGGAGGTATCAGAAGGTCTGTCTGCAAGTCGTGGCGGTGTCACCAACTCCTCTGCAGAGCCACGCATTCCATGCTTGTCAGACGTCAGCAGGTTTACCCAATGCGCAGTGTAGGTGATATACCTGCCCTGACCATGCTTTGCAGACCAGCTATCAGTGGTCATATGGACCCTTGCCCCAACGCTGTGTGCCAGACATGCCATTACTTCCTTTCGCACAATAGAGTACAGGTTTGGAATTGCCTTTTGTGAAAAGAAATTTCTGCCAGGTACCTTCCACTGCGGTGTCCCAATAGATACAAATTTTTTGAAAGCATCAGACTCCACCAGCTTGTATGGTAAAAGCTGGCGGGCTAAGAGTTCAGACAAGCCAGCTGTCAGACGCCGGGCAAGGGGGTGACTTTGAGAAATTGGCTTCTTACGCTCAAACATGTCCTTGACAGACACCTGACTGTGGGCAGATGACCAGTAACTGCTACGTAAGAGAGACTGAGTGGAGGATGGTTGAGAGGGGGCAAAGAGGACAGCAGTGGTTGACGTGGCTGAAGATGCTGGAGCAGGAGGAGGAGGGCTTTGAGTTTGTGTGCTGCTTCTACTCATGTGTTCTTCCCATCGGCGTTTGTGATGTGAGACCATGTGCCTTTGCAAAGCAGTTGTACCTAGGTGGGTGTTGGACTTCCCACGACTCAGTTTCTTTTGGCGCAGGTTGCAAATGGCATCACTGTTGTCAGAGGCAGACACACAAAAAAAATGCCACACTGCTGAGCTCTGCGATGATGGCATTCTGGTGGTGTCAACAGCATGCGTTGATTGGCGTCGGCGTGCTGTCTGGCTGACCCCGGGTGCCGATGCATGCTGTCTGACTGTGCCACTAGCTCTTTGCGACGACCTCCCCCTGCTTCCAACTCGTCTCCTCCTCATCCTCTCTGTCTCCCCATCTGAACTTTCCCCCTCTTCTTCTTCTCTTCTAGCAGGCACCCACGTGACATTCACCGACACATCATCATCAACCGCTTCACTTGTATCTGACACATCAACAAAGGAAGCAGCAGCGGGTACAACGTCATCATCATCATCATCACACCGTACCTCCATGTCTGTAATGCTGCCTGACTGAGACATATCACTGTTATCTACATCCTCTGTCAATGATGGTTGCGCATCACTCATTTCTTCCAACTGATGTGTCAATAACTCCTCTGACAGATCAAGTGAAGCGGCTGTGGTGCTAGTGTTGGTGGTGGCGACAGGCGGGCGAGTGGCACTGGTCACTTGAGAGGTGCCCAAAGCACACCAAGTGGGCACAGTATACGCTGTGAGCCTGACACCAAAAAACAGACTGATGTTTCAAAGTCAAAAATGTTTATTTTTTAAATATTAAAAGTACTGTGACAACAAATATGATTGGTGGCACTAGTTGGCAAGTGGGCCTGGCTGGCACACACGCTGGGAGGAAGGCAACTGCAATTAGATTACACTAGCTGACTGATGCTTCACAGTCCAAAAAGTTTAAAAAAATTTACTATACTGTTAGAACAAATATGATTGGTGGCACTAGTTGGAAACGGCAAGTAGGCCTGGCACACATGCTGGCAACTGCAATTCAATGGCACTAGCAGACTGATGATTCAAAGTAAAAAAAGTTTTTATTTTAAATATTTTCAAACCTGTTAGAACAAATATGATTGGCGGCACTAGCTGGCTTGGCAAGTGGGCCTGGCACACATGCTGGGAGGAAGGCAACTGCAATTAGATTACACTAGATGACTGATGTTTCACAGTCAAGAAAGTTTTTATTTTAAATATTTACAATACTGTTATAACAAATATGATTGGTGGCAGTAGTTGGCAGCAAGTGGGCCTGGCACACACGCTGGCAGGCAGGCAACTGCACTTCAATGGCTCTAGCAGACTGATGATTCACAGTCAAAAAAGTTCTATTTTAAATATTTACAATACTGTTACAACAAATATGATTGGTGGCACTAGTTGGCTAGTGGGCCTGGCACACACGCTGGCAGGCAGGAAACTGCTATTCAATTGTACTAGCAGACTGATGATTCACAGTCTAAGAATTTTTTATTTTAAATATTTACAATACTGTTAGAACAAATATGATTGGTGGCAATAGTTGGCAAGTGGGCCTGACACACACGCTGGCAGGCAGGCAACTGCAATTCAATGGGACTCGCAGACTGATGATTCACAGTCAAAAAAGTTTTGATTTTAAATATTTTCAAAACTGTTATAACAAATATGATTGGTGGCAATAGTTGGCAGCAAGTGGGCCTGGCACACACGCTGGCAGGCAGGCAGGCAACTTCAATTAGATTACACTAGCAGACTGATCTTTCACAGTCAAAAAATATTTTTTTAAAATATTTGCACTACTGTTATAACAAATATGATTGGTGGCACTAGTTGGCAAGTGGGCCTGGCACACACGCTGGGAGGAAGGCAACTGCAATTAGATTACACTAGATGACTGATGTTTCTCAGTCAAAAAAGTTTTTATTTTAAATATTTACAATACTGTTAGAACAAATATGATTGGTGGCACTAGTTGGCAAGTGGGCCTGGCACACACGCTGGCAGGCAGGCAACTGCAATTCAATTGCACTAGCAGACTGATGATTCACAGTCAAAAAAGTTTTATTTTAAATATATACACTACTGTTATAACAAATATGATTCGTGGCACTAGTTGGAAAGTGGGCCTGGCACACACGCTGGCAGACAGGCAACTGCAATTAAATAACAATAGCAGACTGATGTAAAAGTTTTTTTTAAAAAAAGTTACACTAATGTTACAACAGATAGGAGTGATGGCACTCAGGATAGAAGTAGGCACAGTATGTGCTGGCAGCCTGACACACATGCTGGCACTAGTGGCAGGCTGGCCTGTAAAATAAAATTAAATAACACTAGAAGACTGATGTAAAAGTTTTTTTTTTACAAAATTTAAACTAATGTTACACCAGATAGGAGTGGTGGACTGGCACTGAGGATGGAAGTAGGCACAGTATATGCTGGCATCCTGACACACAGGCTGGCACTAATGGCAGCCAGGCTGGCCTGGCAACTAATATTAAATAACACTAGAAGAGGACTGATGTAAAAAACATTTTTTAACAAAATTTACACTAATGTTACACCAGATATAAGTGGTGGAAAAAAGAGCTATTAATCACACTATATGATGTGGGCCCGACACACAGGCCTGATGGAAAATGAAATTAGATTACACTAGCAAAAGTATTTAATTTTTTATTTTTTTTATTTACAATAATGTTTATGAGTGGTGGCTGGAGTGGTGACTGGCACAGCAATTAACCACAGTATATGCTGTGTGAGCCTGATACACAGGCCTGATAGAAAATGAAATTAGATTACACTAGCAAAATGATTTAAAAGTTTTTTTTTAAAATTTAAAATAATGTTAAGCAGATATGAGTGGTGGCTGCTGGCACAGCAATTAAACAACGTTGTATGCTGTGTAAGCCTGACACACAGGCCTGATAGAAAATGAAATTAGATTACACTAGCAAAATGATTTAAAAGTTTTGTTTTTTAAATTTAAAATAATGTTAAGCAGATATGAGTGGTGGCTGCTGGCACAGCAATTAAACGTTGTATGCTGTGTAAGCCTGACACACAGGCCTGATAGAAAATGAAATTAGATTACACTAGCAAAATGATTTTAAAGGTTTTTTTTTAAATTTAAAATAATGTTAAGCAGATATGAGTGGTGGCTGCTGGCACAGCAATTAAACAATGTTGTATGCTGTGTAAGCCTGACACACAGGCCTGATAGAAAATGAAATTAGATTACACTAGCAAAATGATTTAAAAGTTTTGTTTTAAATTTAAAATAATGTTAAGCAGATATGAGTGGTGGCTGCTGGCACAGCAATTAAACAATGTTGTATGCTGTGTAAGCCTGACACACAGGCCTGATAGAAAATGAAATTAGATTACACTAGCAAAATGATTTAAAAGTTTTTTAAAAAAATGTAAAATAATGTTAAGCAGATATCAGTGGTGGCTGCTAGCTCAGCAATGAACCACAGTATATGCTGTGTGAGCCTGACACACAGACCTGATAGAAAATGAAATTAGATTACACTAGCAAAATGATTTAAAAGTTTGTTGTTTAAATTTACACTAATGTTAAGCAGATACCAGTGGTGGCACTAATCACAGTATATGCTGTGAGCCTCACACACAGGCTGAAAGCCAGGCAAATGCAAATAAAATTACAAATAATAAAAAAAAACGACTGAAGTTCTAGCCCTAAAAAGGACTTTTTGGGGTGCTGTCCATACAGCAGAGATTAGATGAGTCCTTCAGGACTGTAGTGAACACTAAATTACACTAGCCTAGCTATCTATTTCCCTATAATGTCAGCAGCAGCAACACTAAAGCTCCTCTCACTAAGAAAGCAAGATCGTAATGAATCTAAAATGGCTGCTGCCAAGGAGCTGGGAGGGTCTGTGAGGGAGTGTCTGCTGCTGATTGGCTCAAATGTGTCAGAAGGCTGTGAGATACAGGGTCAAAGTTTCCTCAATGATGACGAATAGGGGGTGGATCGAACATCGCATATATTCGCCCGCAGCGGCGAACACGAACAAGCTATGTTCGCCGGAAACTGTTCTCCGGCGAACAGTTCGCAACATCACTACCGGCCAACGCTGCTTTTTAAGCCTAACACAAGCAATTTGCTCTACCCAGTGATTGTTTTTACATAGACGTGCACTTACTTGCTTTGCGACTGCATTTTATAGTTTAATTTGTTGTGAGGTCAATGCTCTTTTTTAGATATGGTTCCTTATGCAGCACTTTAGCGTGTTTGTTTGTGCTGGTCTGTGTGGTGCCCTTCGTCAAATTATTGGTTATATTCAGTGCTTCTTTTGTGATTACTGGTACTCCATACTTTTTTAATCCAAGTTTTAATACACACATTTGTTGACATACATTTGTATCTATTATTATTATTATTATTATTAAACTATACGTTTTATATTTATAGTTTCCCATGCCATCAAATAGTATATGTATTATACACTTCTTTGGGTGCTCTAGAATGGTCCACTTTTCTCTTCTTTAATGTAGACCTAGGTGAAACTACAGGTATGTGATAGAGAGTTACTGCACATTATACATTAAATACATCTCATGCACCTCCTGCTAATCATGGAGCTGACATATTGGTACCTAGGTTACACAGCAGGTATGTGATAGAGAGTTACTGCACATTATACACTAAATACATCTCATGCACCTCCTGCTAATCATGGTGCTGACATATTGGTACCTAGGTTACACTACAGGTATGTGATAGAGAATTACTGCACATTATACATTAAATACATCTCATGCACCTCCTGCTAATCATGGAGCTGACATATTGGTACCTAGGTTACACAGCAGGTATGTGATAGAGAGTTACTGCACATTATACACTAAATACATCTCATGCACCTCCTGCTAATCATGGTGCTGACATATTGGTACCTAGGTTACATTATTAGAAAAGTGTTTAAGCAGAGCGCTGGTTTATAAACAGGATACCACACAACTTACAAATAAGAAAAGATCCTTCTATCTTTTCAAAAATATAGTAAGAATTATGGTAATAGTAAGTGCGCTAAAAGAAAGCCAAAGGTATCCAATATTATCCAGTATTAAAAAGAGTTATAAATATATGTATAAAAGTGAAAAGTGTGATAAACGTGTATAATTCACAGTCAAAAATGGGGGTGTGAGGGGAAAAAGGGGTCTATGCAAAAAAATGACAGTGTCCGCAAAAAATAAGTGATTTTGTATCTTGGGAAGAACTAATATAATCTTCTAATCATTGGTGTGATATATAATCAAAATACGTGACAATAAGTGATGTGTCTATATATTGGTGTAATAATATCAAACTTTAGATAGTGTATGTGGGAAAAAAAAACAATACGTTAATTTGTAACGAAACGTTAATTTGTAACGAAAAAACTATAATATCTAAAAAATTAAGCAGCCTAAATCATATATCAAAAATATTTATTTATACACACTCACAAACAAATAAAAGGGGACGTCTCCCCTAATAAAAAAGTAATAAAAGCAGATTTAAGCGAGTAGAAATTCAATTCTAAAAAAGCAGACTTTGCTGAGAAAATGTGTTAAAAAATCACAGTATTGTGCAGAGAGAGACAGTTCCTTATAGCATCCGAACCTTTCGTTGTTGCTTTAAAGGTAGATTTTACTGACCAAGTTCAGGATTTAGAAAAAGTGTAGGCTCCTTATAGTACTATACAGTCATTCAACTTTATTGGACTTATTGCTTTAGGAGACTTTCTACTTACTTCACCAACCGTGTGGCAACGATATCACCTGTACAGCTCCAAGTATCCAAACTGAGTCAGTGCGCCGCGTGTATCTCGGCGTCTGACGTCATCGGCAAAATCCAGCCGCTGTCACCGTAATAGTTGGCTTTTCTGGATATTATAATCCTAGGTGGTTTTGGAGATAATCACTTCTTGTGTTTCCAACAGAGATAGTTCCCTGCACTTAGTGCTAATTGCACGCAGGAAAAAGGTGGATGTTGAGAAATGTGAATAACCCGGGTTAATAAGTCAAGTTGAGAAAATCCTTAAGTATAGAATGTCCTCATTCAAGCAGTAATGTCAGATAACACAGCCACTCAGATCAACGCGTTTCGCTCGCCAGGGAGCTTTTTCAAGATAGATGTGACTGGTCAGGTGTATCCTTATAAAGGTGTCAGAAAACCCTCATTGGTAGTTTTTTCATTGAAATTTAAGGTGGAATCATAGGGATACTTTGTATCTGTATATGTCCCATCTGATTAAGGTGGAATAGTCTCTTCATGTTCATTCTCAGCTTAAAAAGGAATTTCTTTTTTTAGCTTAAAATCTTGTTTACTAAAAAGGCTACTATATAAGTACTGCTGCAATATTCATAATATTCTAAAAAGAATGTATTTTATGAAGATTGATTATTATTTTTTAAATATCAGATAAACTTTATGAATATAAATTTTATGAATATAACATTTTTTATGAATATCATTTTTTATGAATGTTATTCTTTTTAGAATATTATGAATATTGCAGCAGTACTTATATAGTAGCCTTTTTAGTAAACAAGATTTTAAGCTAAAAAAAGAAATTCCTTTTTAAGCTGAGAATGAACATGAAGAGACTATTCCACCTTAATCAGATGGGACATATACAGATACATAGTATCCCTATGATTCCACCTTAAATTTCAATGAAAAAACTACCAATGAGGGTTTTCTGACACCTTTATAAGGATACACCTGACCAGTCACATCTATCTTGAAAAAGCTCCCTGGCGAGCGAAACGCGTTGATCTGAGTGGCTGTGTTATCTGACATTACTGCTTGAATGAGGACATTCTATACTTAAGGATTTTCTCAACTTGACTTATTAACCCGGGTTATTCACATTTCTCAACATCCACCTTTTTCCTGCGTGCAATTAGCACTAAGTGCAGGGAACTATCTCTGTTGGAAACACAAGAAGTGATTATCTCCAAAACCACCTAGGATTATAATATCCAGAAAAGCCAACTATTACGGTAACAGCGGCTGGATTTTGCCGATGACGTCAGACGCCGAGATACACGCGGCGCACTGACTCAGTTTGGATACTTGGAGCAGTACAGGTGATATCGTTGCCACACGGTTGGTGAAGTAAGTAGAAAGTCTCCTAAAGCAATAAGTCCAATAAAGTTGAATGACTGTATAGTACTATAAGGAGCCTACACTTTTTCTAAATCCTGAACTTGGTCAGTAAAATCTACCTTTAAAGCAACAACGAAAGGTTTCGGATGCTATAAGGAACTGTCTCTCTCTGCACAATACTGTGATTTTTTAACACATTTTCTCAGCAAAGTCTGCTTTTTTAGAATTGAATTTCTACTCGCTTAAATCTGCTTTTATTACTTTTTTATTAGGGGAGACGTCCCCTTTTATTTGTTTGTGAGTGTGTATAAATAAATATTTTTGATATATGATTTAGGCTGCTTAATTTTTTAGATATTATAGTTTTTTCGTTACAAATTAACGTTTCGTTACAAATTAACGTATTGTTTTTTTTTCCCACATACACTATCTAAAGTTTGATATTATTACACCAATATATAGACACATCACTTATTGTCACATATTTTGATTATATATCACACCAATGATTAGAAGATTATATTAGTTCTTCCCAAGATACAAAATCACTTATTTTTTGCGGACACTGTCATTTTTTGCATAGACCCCTTTTTCACCTCACACCCCCATTTTTGACTGTGAATTATACACGTTTATCACACTTTTCACTTTTATACATATATTTATAACTATTTTTAATACTGGATAATATTGGATACCTTTGGCTTTCTTTTAGCGCACTTACTATTACCATAATTCTTACTACCTAGGTTACATTGCAGGTATGTGATAGTTACTGCACATTATACACTAAATACATCTCATGCACCTCCTGCTAATCATGGTGCTGACATATTGGTACCTAGGTTACACTGCAGGTATGTGATAGAGAGTTACTGCACATTATACACTAAATACATCTCATGCACCTCCTGCTAATCATGGTGCAGACATATTGGTACCTAGGTTACATTGCAGGTATGTGATAGAGAGTTACTGCCCATTATACACTAAATACATCTCATGCACCTCCTGCTAATCATGGTGCTGACATATTGGTACCTAGGTTACACTGCAGGTATGTGATAGAGAGTTACTGCACATTATACACTAAATACATCTCATGCACCTCCTGCTAATCATGGTGCTGACATATTGGTACCTAGGTTACACTGCAGGTATGTGATAGAGTGTTACTGCACATTATACACTAAATACATCTCATGCACCTCCTGCTAATCATGGTGCTGACATATTGGTACCTAGGTTACATTGCAGGTATGTGATAGAGTTACTGCATATTATAGACTAAATACATCTCATGCACCTCCTGCTAATCATGGTGCTGACATATTGGTACCTAGGTTACACTGCAGGTATGTGATAGAGAGTTAATGCACAGTATACACTAAATACATCTCATGCACCTCCTGCTAATCATGGTGCTAACATATTGGTACCTAGGTTACACTGCAGGTATGTGAGAGAGTTACTGCACATTATACACTAAATACATCTCATGCACCTCCTGCTAATCATGGTGCTAACATATTGGTACCTAGGTTACACTGCAGGTATGTGATGGAGAGTTACTGTACATTATACACTAAATACATCTCATGCACCTCCTGCTAATCATGGTGCTGACATATTGGTACTTAGGTTACACTGCAGGTATGTGATAGAGAGTTACTGCACATTATAAACTAAATAAATCTCATGCACCTCCTGCTAATCATGGTGCTGACATATTGGTACCTAGGTTACACTGCAGGTATGTGATAGAGTTACTGCACATTATACACTAAATACATCTCATGCACCTCCTGCTAATCATGATTCTGACATATTGGTACCTAGGTTACTCTGCAGGTATGTGATAGAGAGTTACTGCATATTATACACTAAATACATCTCATGCACCTCCTGCTAATCATGGTGCTGACATATTGGTACCTAGGTTACACTGCAGGTATGTGATAGAGAGTTACTGCACATTATACACTAAACACATCTCATGCACCTCCTGCTAATCATGGTGCTGACATATTTGCACCTAGGTTACTTTGCAGGTATGTGATAGAGAGTTACTGTACATTATACACTAAATACATCTCATGCACCTCCTGCTAATCATGGTGCTGACATATTAGTACCTAGGTTACTCTGCAGGTATGTGATAGAGAGTTACTGTACATTATACACTAAATACATCTCATGCACCTCCTGCTAATCATGGTGCTGACATATTGGTACCTAGGTTACACTGCAGGTATGTGATAGAGAGTTACTGCACATTATACACTAAATACATCTCATGCACCTCCTGTTAATCATGGTGCTGACATATTGGTACCTAGTTTACACTGCAGGCATGTGATAGAGAGTTACTGCACATTATACACTAAATACATCTCATGCACATCCTGCTAATCATGGTACTGACATATTGGTACCTAAGTTACACTGCAGGTATGTGATAGTTACTGCACATTATACACTAAATACATCTCATGCACCTCCTGCTAATCATGGTGCTGACATATTGGTACCTAGGTTACACTGCAGGTATGTGATAGAGAGTTACTGCACATTATACACTAAATACATATCATGCACCTCCTGCTAATCATGGTGCTGACATATTGGTACCTAGGTGACACTGCAGGTATGTGATAGTGAGTTACTGCACATTATACACTAAATACATCTCATGCACCTCCTGCTAATCATGGTGCTGACATATTGGTACCTAGGCTACACTGCAGGTATGTGATAGAGAGTTACTGCACATTATGCACTAAACACATCTCATGCACCTCCTGCTAATCATGGTGCTGACATATTGGTACCTAGGTTACACTGCAGATATGTGATAGTTACTGCACATTATACACTAAATACATCTTATGTACCTCCCACTAATCATGGTGCTGACATATTGGTACCTAGGTTACACTGCAGGTAAGGGATAGAGTTACTGCACATTATACAATAAATACATCTCATGCACCTCCTGCTAATCATGGTGCTGACATATTGGTACCTAGGTTACACTGCAGGTATGTGATAGAGAGTTACTTTACATTTTACACTAAATACATCTCATGCACCTCCTGCTAATCATGGTGCTGACATATTGGTTCCTAGGTTACACTGCAGGTATGTGATAGAGAGTTACTGCACATTATACACTAAATACATCTCATGCACCTCCTGCTAATCATGGTGCTGACATATTGGTACCAAGGTTACACTGCAGGTATGTCATAGAGTTACTGCACATTATACACTAAATACATCTCATGCACCTCCTGCTAATCATGGTGCTGACATATTGGTATCTAGGTTACACTGCAGGTATGTGAGAGAGTTACTGCACATTATACACTAAATACATCTCATGTACCTCCTGCTAACCATGGTGCTGACATATTGGTATCTAGGTTACACTGCAGGTATGTGAGAGAGTTACTGCACATTATACACTAAATACATCTCATGCACCTCCTGTTAATCATGGTGCTGACATATTGGTACCTAGTTTACACTGCAGGTATGTACACTGCAGGTATGTGAGAGAGTTACTGCACATTATACACTAAATACATCTCATGTACCTCCTGTTAATCATGGTGCTGACATATTGGTACCTAGGTTACACTGCAGGTATGTAATAGTGAGTTACTGTACATTATACACTAAATACATCTAATGCACCTCCTGCTAATCATGGTGCTGACATATTGGTACCTAGGTTACACTGCAGGTATGTGAGGGAGAGTTACTGCACATTATACACTAAATGCATCTCATGCACATCCTGCTAATCATGTTGCTGACATATTGGTACCTAGGTTACAATGCAGGTATGTGATAGTTACTGCACATTATACACTAAATACATCTCATGCACCTCCTGCTAATCATGGTGCTGACATATTGGTACCTAGGTTACACTGCAGGTATGTGATAGAGAGTTACTGCACATTATACACTAAATACATCTCATGTACCTCCTGCTAATCATGGTGCTGACATATTGGTACCTAGGTTACACTGCAGGTATGTGATAGTGAGTTACTGCACATTATACACTAAATACATCTCATGGACCTCCTGCTAATCATGGTGCTGACATATTGGTACCTAGGTTACACTGCAGGTATGTGATAGAGGGTTACTGCACATTATACACTAAATACATCTCATGCACCTCCTGCTAATAATGGTGCTGACATATTGGTACCTAGGTTACACTGCAGGTATGTGATAGAGTTACTGCACATTATACACTAAATACATCTTATGCACCTCCTGCTAATCATGGTGCTGACATATCGGTACCTAGGTTACACTGCAGGTATGTGATAGAGGGTTACTGCACATTATACACTAAATAAACACATCTCATGTACCTCCTGCTAATCATGGTGCTGACATATTGGTACCTAGGTTACTCTGCAGGTATGTGATAGAGAGTTACTGCACATTATACACTAAACACATCTCATGCACCTCCTGCTAATAATGGTGCTGACATATTGGTACCTAGGTTACACTGCAGATATGTGATAGTTACTGCACATTATACACTAAATACATCTTATGTACCTCCCACTAATCATGGTGCTGACATATTGGTACCTAGGTTACACTGCAGGTATGGGATAGAGTTACTGCACATTATACAATAAATACATCTCATGCACCTCCTGCTAATCATGGTGCTGACATATTGGTATCTAGGTTACACTGCAGGTATGTGAGAGAGTTACTGCACATTATACACTAAATACATCTCATGTACCTCCTGCTAATCATGGTGCTGACATATTGGTACCTAGGTTACACTGCAGATATGTGATAGTTACTGCACATTATACACTAAATACATCTTATGTACCTCCCACTAATCATGGTGCTGACATATTGGTATCTAGGTTACACTGCAGGTATGTGAGAGAGTTACTGCATATTATACACTAAATACATCTCATGTACCTCCTGTTAATCATGGTGCTGACATATTGGTACCTAGGTTACACTGCAGGAATGTGATTGTGATTTACTGCACATTATACACTAAATACATCTCATGCACCTCCTGCTAATCATGGTGCTGACATATTGGTACCTAGGTTACACTGCAGGTATGTGATAGAAAGTTACTGCACATTATACACTAAATACATCTCATGCACATCCTGCTAATCATGGTGCTGACATATTGGTACCTAGGTTACACTGCAGGTATGTGATAGAGAGTTACTGCACATTATACACTAAATACATCTCATGTAACACCTGCTAATCATGGTGCTGACATATTGGTACCTAGGTTACACAGAAGGTATGTGATAGAGAGTTACTGCACATTATACACTAAATACATCTCATGCACCTTCTGCTAATCATGGTGCTGACATATTAGTACCTAGGTTACTCTGCTGGTATGTGACAGTTACTGCACATTATACACTAAATACATCTCATGCACCTCCTGCTAATCATGCTGCCGACATATTAGTACCTAGGTTACTCTGCTGGTATGTGATAGTTACTGCACATTATACACTAAATACATCTCATGCACCTCCTGCTAATCATGGTGCTTACATATTGGTACCTAGTTTACACTGCAGGTATGTGATAGAGAGTTACTGCACATTATACACTAAATACATCTCATGCACATCCTGCTAATCATGGTGCTGACATATTGGTACCTAGGTTACACTGCAGGTATGTGATAGTTACTGCACATTATACACTAAATACATCTCATGCACCTCCTGCTAATCATGGTGCTGACATATTGGTACCTAGGTTACACTGCAGGTATGTGATAGAGAGTTACTGCACATTATACACTAAATACATCTCATGCACCTCCTGCTAATCATGGTGCTTACATATTGGTACCTAGGTTACACTGCAGGTATGTGATAGAGGTACTGCACATTATACACTAAATACATCTCATGCACCTCCTGCTAATCATAGTGCTGACATATTGGTACCTAGGTTACACTGCAGGTATGTGATACAGAGTTACAGAAAGTGCAGGGCAAATAGCCCGGAGCGTAGCTAAGGGTTAAGGCCTGTAGGAGTGAGTGCTGCTGTGTGTGTGTGTATTAGTTACAATGTTGCATTATGTTGGGAGGGGTCTACTAACCTTATAAGAAGGATGTACAGGAATTCCACTTCCTCTTTGTTCCTGTGGACTCCCAGAAGAATTTTCAGTTTAGCAGTTTGCAGCATTTTCCAATGGAAGGCGAATCTGGAGAATGGGAAGAAATGGAGTTAGAGGACGTGGAGTGGGTCGCACCATCCCCATCTGGAACTGTCACGGTGGGTCTGGGCCATGGGTCTGGGCTGTGTCTGCCTGTTTCTCCCTTGGGGGGGGTAGCCCATTGTTGTTCCATTCTCCTGCATGGGAGAATTTAGAGGGGGATGGTGGCCCCGGTATAGCCTATCCGTCGTGTGAGACAGACTGTAGGCCCTCAGGGGAGATTGGGCCTGGGGGGCGAGTAGGAGCGCCCGGCGGGTCAGTTTTCGAGCCCAGGGGGTCCCAGGGGAGCTCCGGGTTCGGCTCCGGAGGTCCCGGTTCTGTAACCGGGGGTTCCGGTGTCGGCCTTAGACAGGGGCCTGTAGTGGCAGGGCCCAGCGAGGCCTTAGCAAGTGCGGGCACCTCGGGGGTGAGCGTCGTTGGCGCGGGTAGTGGGAGCAGTGCGGCCTCACCTGCGGCAGTGGTCCTCTCCGGGGAATCGGTGGCGGCGGCGGTGGCTCTCCTCCAGTCCTTGGCGTCGGTCCTCGCGGGTACGTCGTCGGGTCCGGTGGTACTTCAGGCCCCGGCTTTGGCCTACGGCGAGGTACAGGCCTCCGGTCCGTCGTCCCTCGTGGCTTCTAAAATGGCCGCCGCGTCGACTTCCGGCGGCGTTGCGCGCTCCCGCGTCACTTCCGGTGACGTCATTTCCGCTCGCGGCAGTCGCAATCTGGACAGCGAGCGGAGCGGATCGTTCCCCCCCGGCTCCGAAGGTAAGAAGGGAGCACCTTGGGGGGACACACCCGCTCTTGGGGGCAAGAACGATGGGGCCCAGGAGGCCGGGGGGGGCG
Organism: Bombina bombina; assembly: GCF_027579735.1. Classification (NCBI taxonomy): domain Eukaryota; kingdom Metazoa; phylum Chordata; class Amphibia; order Anura; family Bombinatoridae; genus Bombina; species Bombina bombina. The sequence continues at coordinate 1,287,044,876 of NC_069501.1, forward strand.
CATGATAGGTCGGATAGAGGGGCAGAGGTGCTGAATCATGGGGCAACTGTGAGCGTGGCACCGGGGCAGCAGGGGCCTCCGGAGGGTGCTCCGGGGGTGTCACAACAGGGTGTGTGCACTAGAGCCGCAGCTGGACACAGTAATAAGGGGGGGATGCCGACAGGGCACCCGCCTCGCGCTCGCGGCCTACGTTAGGAGGGGGAAAAGCTAAGGCGGCCCCCGCACGCGCCGCGGCCCAAAGTAAAGGAAAGGCCCCGGCGGCTAATACCGCGAATAAGGGGGCCATCCTGGCACACAGCGCAAGGGGCGAGGACGCAATAGCGGAGCCCCAGGGGCAAGGCCTGCAGGGTATCATGATGCCCAGCAGGACTTCACCAGCACGATCTGAGCAAATAGCCACAAGGGGGGCTGTCAAAAGGGGGCATGCTAGCATTAGCGTTGGCACTGGGTAAGGCTTAGAGAGCCCCGGGAGGGGACAGGCGAGACAGGCTAGGGGATCGAAGTCTCAGGGTCGGAGTAGGACCGTGAGATTTCAAGAGGATTCGACTAGCGGGTTAGCCACCAGTACGGATGATGATGTGAGTGTGGCATGCGGTGTGAGTGACAGTGACCGGGAGAGCTATTTATAATTTGAGGAAAGGAGGGATAGGGAAGAGATGGCTGGCCCTTCCCGAGGTACTCCCCTCTTGGCTTCTATTTTGCAGGTACCCAGGACTTCCTCATCCAGCAGGGATATGGCGACTCAGAGTTCCGGAGCTCTCGTGCCTAGAGGAGTCAGCAGTGCTTCTGGACAAGGCCAAGCCACATCGGGCGCTTCCTCTGGTGAGATGCAACTTGGTTTACCTAGGGGGCGGTGTAATTCTTCCAGCTCTAGTGGGTCAGGGTCAGGATCTGAGATAGATGGGTTTGCCGATGGTGCTTGGAGGGAGTATGATATGCTATACCGGAAAAAGAAAGTGGGCAACCCACTGCTTGATTTTGGTACGATGGATTTGCACCTCTGGGCGCATCTTGATGCGGAAAGGAGGGCGCAAGGAGGCGCCATAGCGACATCGCCCGGGGCTAGGCAGACTTTGCGCTTTCGACGGCGACAAGGGGGTGTATGCTGGCGATACCAGGACAAGGTGTGTGAGCGGGGCACTTCGTGCACGTTCAAGCACGTCTGCAAGTTTTGCAGTGGGCAGCACCCCGGTGCTGATTGCTCCAAAAAGCGAGACACCCAAACTGATCGGTTTGGGAGCAAAGGAGGCGCTGGCGCTAAGGGCGGATTCACCACTTAGAGTCCAGGTCATTTGTAAATGGCTGCGTAGGTACCCAGATAGGGCGGCTGCTCAGCTTCTGGATAGCGGGTTGCGTGAGGGCTTTGTGATCCCGGTAGTAGGCCGGGTAGGGGGAGCACGTGACAGGAAAAACCTGAAATCGGCTTCCCAATACCCTGAGGCAGTTAGGGAAAAACTGGGCAAAGAAGTGGCCTTGGGTAGGGTCGTAGGCCCTTTTAGGGACCGGCCGCTACCGGATTTAGTTGTCTCCCCACTAGGGGTGGTCCCCAAGAAGGAGACAGGTAAGTTAAGGCTTATACAACACCTCTCTTATCCGAAAGGGCGGTCGGTAAACGACGCTATACCGGAGGAATTGAGCTCGGCCTGTTACCAGTCGTTTGACGACGCGCTGGCTCTGGTTAAGGAACGGGGCCCAGGAGCATTAATGGCGAAACTAGACGTGGAATCCGCGTTTAGGCTACTCCCGATTCACCCATCATCCTTTGGGCTGATGGGGTGTTGGTTTGAAGGGGGTTACTATGTTGACCGTTGTCTGCCCATGGGCTGTTCGATATCCTGCGCGTACTTTGAGGCATTCAGCACTTTCCTGCACTGGGCGGTGGTCTCGGTGGCGGGGAGTGATAGAGTGGCGCACTACTTGGATGACTTTCTCCTGGTAGGGGCGGCCAACTCGCAATAATGTGCCTCCTTAATGAAAGTCATGAGGTTCATGATGGCCAGGTTTGGGGTTCCTTTGGCAGAGGATAAGACGGAGGGGCCGTGCACGTGCTTGACGTTCCTTGGTATCGAGATCGATTCAGTGGCAGGTGAATGTAGGCTGCCTAAGGAAAAGGTCGCCAAGATGTTGGCGGCTGTGCGGGCCATGGTTGCAACGCAGACATGTTCGCTGCGGGAACTGCAATCGCTCCTTGGCCTCCTTAACTTTGCGGGGAGAGTGATCCCGTGGGGGAAGGTGTTTAGCAAGCGACTAGAGCGGTGTTTGGGCGGAGGTAGGGCTCCGGCATCGCGTATTCGCATCACGAGGGACCTTGTGGCGGATTTGCAGGTCTGGGAGAGGTTTCTCCAGGACTTTAACGGCGTCTGCATGTGGCGAAGGGAGCCGATATCTAACCAAGCACTACATCTGTTCACGGACGCTGCAGGAGCATCCGGGTATGGGGCTTACTTTGAAGGCGCTTGGAGTGCGGAGCCCTGGCCGACCGAATGGGCGACCAGAGGGCTTACACGCAATCTTTGTCTTCTGGAATTGTTTCCTATCCTGGTTGCGGTGGAATTGTGGGGTCACCTGTTTAGTAACAGGGCTGTGATTTTCTGGACGGATAATCTCAGCGTGGTGTTTGCGGTTAACAGGCTTTCTGCTTCATCGCCTGTGGTCGTACATTATTTGCAACACCTGGTGTTGAGATGTTTGCAACTGAACATTGACTTTAGGGCACGGCATGTGCCAGGGGTGCAGAATATAGTTGCGGATGCACTGTCGCGCTTCCAGTGGGGGGCATTTAGGGCTGCGGCGCCTGCCGCGGCTCCTAATGGTCTTTCTTGCCCTCTCTTTTTGTGGCAGATGGCGAAGGACTACAGCAACTGATCCCGGTGTTGCGGGCTTCGTTGGCACATGGTCGGCATACGTGAGGTACTGGAGTGAATGGGTAGGTTTTTGCGACCTCCGTGAGTGTTCCCCTCTTGCGAGGGTGAACAAGGGTTTTTGTTGCGCTGGCTGGCGGAGCTGAGAGGTAAGCGAGCAACGAAGGGGGCGGTGGTAGCAAGACTATCCGCTGTGGCTTTTTTCTGCAGGCTATACGCCTTTAAAGACGAGTCGCGATCCTTTCTCGTTAAACAGCTGTTGAGGGGCTGGGGCCGTCTGTAAGTTCCACGACGAGACACAAGGGAGCCCATTACGGCAGAACGGCTAGTAAAATTATTGGACGTGCTGCCAGAGATATGTTCCTCACCTTTTGAGGCCCGCCTCTTTGGGGCGGCCTTTGGCTTAGCGTTTCACGGCGCATTAAGGGTGGGTGAGTTGGTACCGCGAGCCAGAACGGCGGCCACAGGGGGGGTCATGCACAGCCATGTTCGGCTGGTGGAGGACTCCGTGCTATTGTTCATTTCCAGGTCCAAAACGGACCAGGAGGGCCGGGGAGCCTGGCTTTCACTGCTGGGGCAGCAGGGTGTTGCCTGTTGCCCGGTGCGGCTAGTGTCATCTTACCTGGGAGTACGGCCAGGAGGCTCCTCCAGGTTTTTGATACATGCTAATGGAGACCCGCTGACCAGATACCAGTTTGGCAAGGTATTGGAGAAGGCAGCGCAAAAGGCTGGCCTAGACGGGTCTCGGATCGCCCCACACTCCTTCAGGGTGGGGGCAGCGACGACAGCAGCAGAGCTGGGTTGGTCCTCGGATCGGATTCGCTCATTGGGGCGGTGGAGGTCGCAGCGGTATAAATCTTACGTTAGGCCGCTGTATGTTTGAGATCGGGGATCAAGGGTCATGCATGCAAGAGTTGGGGGGCTTGCGGGGGTGATACCAGAAGGTTATGGGCCAAGGTTGTGGACCTGGTCTACTGCAAGCGGGCTAACTCTTGTTTTCTTTGTTTAAAAAACACGTCCAGGTCCTGTACGGGTGTGGATCGTCGGCCATTCATTTGTGCACTGGGCCGCAATTAGAGCTGCAGCCATGCCAGGAGGACAGCAGCTAGGAATTGAATCGTCCAGGGCTGTGTTACGTTGGCTAGGGCGCAGAGGCTTGTCTTGGTCAGATCTGCCTGCATTGCTCCAGACCGCAGCGAAAAGGTGGGAGAAACCTCACATTTTGATAATTCATGCTGGCGGCAATGATGTGGGGGCCATTCCCACATTGGATCTGATCCGGGCAATGCAGTCAGACCTGAGGCAGTTCAAACTCTGGTTTCCAGGTGTGAGAATCGGGTGGTCGAATGTGATCCCTAGATTAAGATGGAGGCACATGGTGTGTCATAAGGCAGCTTTCCAGGTCAGGAAAAAGATCAATAGGGACCTGAGGAAGCAGGTAGTGGAACTCGAGGGTTTTGTGGTAGAGCACGGGAACATCTCGGCAGCCCATAAGGGTTTGTATAGGCAGTATGGGCTTCATTTAGAACCGGCAGGAGTAGATTTGTTCTTGCAGAACATCAGGCAGGAGTTACTCCTAAGAGTATAGGGTGGCGGCAAGAGTCAGGACCATTGTATATGCAGGTCTGTCTCTTGTGGCGGGTGGTCAGGATCACGGCTGCAGACTGGAAGGAGGTTTGGTAATGGCCATTGCGGTCAGGGTGACGTCACAGGCTTGGTATGCTTGGGCGTGCTCGGGCTGAGTATTGTTAGGCCGGAAAACCCCTAATTATGTAAGCTGCGTGAGTATCTCCGCCTTGTGGTCTGCAGCGGTGTCCCTTGGCCATTTTCTAGAAGGGGTTATTCATAGTTAGATGTAGGCCCCGATTGTCGCCACCCGTGGATAAGTTAACTGCCAGTTCCACGGCTGGTACCAATAAATGCGACCCACGGGTCTTTCACCCACAGAACTGTGTTGTGTTTTATTTATTAGTTGTTAAGTTATATTAAATGTTAAGTTAAGTTAAGTTACAAGCAGACACTCAGGAGATGTAGGGCATTTAATCCCTTAAGAAAGTGCAGGGCAAATAGCCCGGAGCGTAGCTAAGGGTTAAGGCCTGTAGGAGTGAGTGCTGCTGTGTGTGTGTGTATTAGTTACAATGTTGCATTATGTTGGGAGGGGTTTACTAACCTTATAAGAAGGATGTACAGGAATTCCACTTCCTCTTTGTTCCTGTGGACTCCCAGAAGAATTTTCCCCACCCTCCCAGCCCTGTAATGCACTGTTGTTGAATTTGTTATGCTCTGTTGTTTTGTCTTGTCATCCAACCGGATGGATTTGTTATGCATTACGGATTGGCACTTGTAATGCATTATGGATTTGATGATAGGCATTACTGATTGGCACTGGTAATGCTCTATTGATTCAGTCAAAGAAATAACAGGCGGCAATCGGTCTGTCATTAGGTCTCTATCGAGACTAGGTGTCTGAGGCAGGAAGAGGGTTACTCGAACTACTTCCCTAAGACCAAGGACGGTAATTTTGAACTCCCCAGTTATTGACATGCTGTTCGTCAAGTCAAGGCTGGACCTACAGGTTTGGAGTTAATAATGCTTGCACCCTACTCTGGCGGGTGGTCAGGATCACGGCTGCAGACTGGAAGGAGGTTTGGTAATGGCCATTGCGGTCAGGGTGACGTCACAGGCTTGGTATGCTTGGGCGTGCTCGGGCTGAGTATTGTTAGGCCGGAAAACCCCTAATTATGTAAGCTGCGTGAGTATCTCCGCCTTGTGGTCTGCAGCGGTGTCCCTTGGCCATTTTCTAGAAGGGGTTATTCATAGTTAGATGTAGACCCCGATTGCCGCCACCCGTGGATAAGTTAACTGCCAGTTCCACGGCTGGTACCAATAAATGCGACCCACGGGTCTTTCACCCACAGAACTGTGTTGTGTTTTATTTATTAGTTGTTAAGTTATATTAAGTGTTAAGTTAAGTTAAGTTACAAGCAGACACTCAGGAGATGTAGGGCATTTAATCCCTTATGCGCATTATACACTAAATACATCTCATGCATCTCCTGCTAATAATGGTGCTAACATATTGGTACCTAGGTTAAACTGCAGGTATGTGATAGAGAGTTACTGCGCATTATACACTAAATACATCTCATGCACCTCCTGCTAATCATAGTGCTGACATATTGGTACCTAGGTTACACTGCAGGTATGTGATAGAGAGTTACTGCACATTATACACTAAATACATCTCATGCACCTCATGCTAATCATGGTGCTGACATATTGGTACCTAGGTTACACTGCAGGTATGTGATAGAGAGTTACTGCACAGTATACACTAAATACATCTCATGCACCTCCTGCTAATCATGGAGCTGACATATTGGTACCTAGGTTACACTGCAGGTATGTGATAGAGAGTTACTGTACATTATACACTAAATACATCTCATGCACCTCCTGCTAATCATGGTTCTGACATATTGGTACCTAGGTTACACTGCAGGTATGTGATAGAGGGTTACTGCACATTATACACTAAATAAATCTCATGCACCTCCTGCTAATAATGGTGCTGACATATTGGTACCTAGGTTACACTGCAGGTATGTGATAGAGTTACTGCACATTATACACTAAATACATCTCATGCACCTCCTGCTAATCATGATTCTGACGTATTGGTACCTAGGTTACACTGCAGGTATGTGATAGAGAGTTACTGCACATTATACACTAAATACATCTCATGCACCTTCTGTTAATCATGGTGCTGACATATTGGTACCTAGCAGGGACGTGCACTCATAGGAGGCAGGGGAAGCAGTGCCTACCCTGCCATATGTGTCCAAAGTTTAATAAAATTTTAATTAAAACAAAAAAAAAAGTAAAAAAAAAAATATTTTCCCCCATGTAATGCTATGGAGAGGCAGATACAGGAACGCTTCTCTCCATTGCAGTACATGGGTCAAAGGAAAAGCTGTGCTGCAGCGCCACCTGTGTTCTGTCAATATATTAGCAGCAACAATTGGGACCAATAGGAGGCACCCCTCTTGATGCCTCCTAGCAAGTAAAGGATATATAGATTAATCAGAAGGAGGATGCAGTGAGCAGGGTCATGTGACACAACTGAAAGCTGAGGTAACCTAAGAACAGATGACACCAAGCAGAAGAGTAAAGTAGTATTCTACATATCTTGCGATTCACAAATTGTGTTCAGATACAGCTCATTAACAGGGGGGGGGGGGGGGGGGGCAGTAAGTGAGCATAACCCAATACTGACAGGAAGTCAAAGGGTCAATTCAAATTTAAATCTATAATTTAAAACCCAGAGTTTGAAGTTAAGTGTGCAGTGTCCACATTATTTAAATTAAAGTTTTTGACATTGAATATTGCTAAGCCTCCCTTTTTCATGGTTATTTGATTTAATTAGGTACAAACTCTGTATATGTTATGTCTGTTCAGTCAGAGGATGCAGTATCTCTTTTTATTTTTCTCTGTGTCTCCATTTATTTAAAGACTGCTGTTAGCTGTTGCATTGTGTTTTTTATGTGCTGCTTTTATACAAGTTTATATTAATAAAAAAGGAGATAATGAGTCATTTAAAAAATATATGTAATTATTGCAGGTAAATGTTTTTAGAAATAATGCCACTGTAAAGTAACTGGTTAAACACATAGTCAAAGGGAGACATTTAAAATTAAACTTTCATGATTGAGGTAGAGCATGCTATTTTAATAGACTTTTCTAGTTATTTATATTTTGAGAATTAGCATCAACTGTTACTGGCCCCATGTCAGCAAATCAAATTAGTTTTTGAAAGGAACATGAAAGTCATAATTACATTTCCATCATTCAGATAGAAATTGCACCAAAAAAAATAAAATAAACTTTCTATTTTACTTTTATTATTATTATGTACTTCATTCTTTTGGTTTCCTTTGGTGTCCTTTGTTGAAGAGCATACCTAAGTGGGATGTACACGTGCGTTTCTTGAACACCATATTGCAGCAGCAGCAGCTGTGTTGGCAGTATTGATAACTTGTCCTTTGTGTAAAACTTGTATGGTAAATTATTTCTATTTTTACAATAAAGTAGTGAGTAGAGAAGAGATTGTGTATCATTCTAATTGCTTAGTAACTGGCACTGTGCCACAGAATTGTGTGAGTGTGTATGTGAGCAGAGTGTGTGTGGGTGTCAGTGAGCAGAGTATGTGTGCTTTATTCTCCAGGTAATCAATACATTTCCGATGAGCTGGTGCTTTAGTGCAGTGTTTCTCAACAATGGTCCTCAAGTACCCCCCAACAGGCCAGGTTTTCATTATAGCTGAATCAGTGCACAGGTGAAGTAATCAGCTGATCAGTAACTCAGTGGTTACTAACTTGCTCTCACCCATCACCTGATTATGTCACCTGTGCACTGGTTCAGCTATCATTTAAACCTGCCCTGTTGGGGGTACTTGCGGCCCTCTGTATATGTGTTTCTCCGGCGTATCATATCTAGTGCCTCACCAGCCTCTGACCTCACTGCACGTCACTGGTACCTAGGTTACACTGCAGATATGTGATAGTTACTGCACATTATACACTAAATACATCTTATGTACCTCCCACTAATCATGGTGCTGACATATTGGTACCTAAGTTACACTGCAGGTATGTGAGAGAGTTACTGCACATTATACACTAAATACATCTCATGTACCTCCTGCTAATCATGGTGCTGAAATATTGGTATCTAGGTTACACTGCAGGTATGTGATAGAGAGTTACTGCACATTATACACTAAATACATCTCATGCACCTCCTGCTAATCATGGTGCTGACATATTGGTACCTAGGTTACTCTGCAGGTATGTGATAGAGAGTTACTGTACATTATACACTAAATACATCTCATGTACCTCCTGCTAATCATGGTGCTGACATATTGGTACCTAGGTTACTCTGCAGGTATGTGATAGAGAGTTACTGCACATTATACACTAAACACATCTCATGCACCTCCTGCTAATCATGGTGCTGACATATTGGTACCTAGGTTACACTGCAGATATGTGATAGTTACTGCACATTATACACTAAATACATCTTGTGTACCTCCCACTAATCATGGTGCTGAGATATTGGTACCTAGGTTACTCTTCAGGTATGTGATAGAGAGTTACTGGAAGTGGAAGGCCCTCTAGTGGGCCTGTAGCAAAATTAAGGGATAGCTGACTTGAAGTCTGGAGGGTTCTAGAAGTGTGTGTATGCTACAATGTTGCAAATGTGTGGGAGGGTGTACCTCTTGTCTTTATAGGGTCCTGTTCCAGTGGATTCGGCCTCTTCTTGCCTCCAGACTTCGAGGAGAACTTTCTTCTGTGCTGGATATCTTGAACTCTAGGCCCCAGTGATCATGAAGCGTGCCAGGCGTACCTCTTTGCCTCCCAGGAGGTACAGGGATGCGGTGGTGGAGCCTTCAAGAAGGAAGAGACCTGCAGGAGGAAATGAGGAGTCAGACCTGGAAGATGTGGTACCCCCTACCCCCCAAGCTAGGGTTCCCAGTAGTCCCTCCATTGCAGCTAGACAGAGGGTTAGGAGGGAGCTCAGTTACACCCCCTCTAGCAGGGCGGGGGCCAGGGCGGGCACCAGGGCTAGGGGAAGAGGAGCAGGGAGAGCGGTTCCCAGTGATAGTTCTGCCCAGGTTTCTGCTAGGGCTGGGCCTGATGTGGGGGGAGCCGGGGAGCATGGCGCAGACATGGGGGCCCTTATGCAGCAGCTGCCGGCGCTACCGCCGGGTGCTCTGGCCACTGTCTTGCTCGCTCAGTCTCTGGCCTCAGGCCGGGGCCGGGCGGCATAGAGCAGGGCCTGGATGGTGCCGGAGGGTCCGGTGTTGCTGCCGGTGGTTGCCGGGGCCGGGCGGGCTTTGGGCCTTCTGGTAGTGCGGGGCGTTGCCACGCCCCCGCACGTAACGTGCGTCGCGTCTCCTCCCTCTCTGATGGATCTTCTTCTGGGGAGGAGCGCGGTCGCACGCGAGCACAACGCCGCCCTGCAGGACGGCCGGAGGAGCCTTCCGGAGCAGCCCCTAGTAAGTTGGGGAGACTCCGGGTGGCGACGACGGCCGCAGGGGGCAGGGGGGCGGGCTCCGGGCAGGTGGTGAGTGTGGCTGTGAGCGGGGGAGCATAGGCGGCAGGTGTGAGGCATGCAGGCGGGCGGCTCATGTGTTAGAGGCGCGGATGACGCCATCACTGCAGCTGGGGACTTACAGGCTCAGGGTCACAGGCAACAGGTTAGACCTCCAATAGAAGCGGAGGTAGTGGTGCTGAGGGGTAGTGGCTCGAATGGTGCTGTTACCGGTATGAACAGGGATCTTATCATGACAGATCAACCCCAGAGTCAGGAGCAATGCGTGAGAGTTTGCAGGGGACAAGGTTTAGGTACAAATGATGCCTCTAACTTTCAGGAAGCGGGCTGTCCGCAACAGCCTCTTGAGCAGCAGAGGGAGCAGATGCAAGCTTCCGGCAGGGGCCAGCACACAGCTAATAGACAAGGCAATGATAATGTGAATCATGGGTCAGGTGCTACAGGTGACGGAGGTGACTCTAGGCAGGGCCAGTTGAGGGGTGTGAATGCACGTGTGGACAGTGCGCAGATCGCTGCTGAGGTACAGCGTGAGGTGAGAGAATGCGTTAGTCAGGCATTAGGTGTTCAGGAGGACTTGATTAGAAGGGCTGTGGCTGCAGCACTTGGGGTGCAAGAGAGGGCTAGGGGTGGCGAAAAGGAGGGTACGGCCCCATCTGGGGCCCTCTTCGTCACTCAGAGTACTCCCCAGTCGGTTTTGTCTCCTCAGGTGTCATCGGTTGCAGAACAAAGAATGGAGGCTGGTACAAGCAGCCAGTGCACGGCGAATGGAGGAGCTGCGGAACTTGCTAGCCCAACAGCAGGTGGACACCTACAGCCATCGGAAGGGGCTTCGCAGCAGCTGTCTCAGGCTGGTGAGTGCACCATCACTGACATTACACACACTAACATGGGGTCTTCCTCTAGTGACTCACGCTCTGATAGCGAGACAGGGCTAGGTTTAGTAGGCAAGGGCCAACAGCAAATGTTTAGAATGATTAAAAAATTAGTGGCAGCGCAGGTGCAGGCGAAGGCAGGCGCGCCGGGCGTCGTGGAGAACAATTCCTTAGCGCAAGTGGGAGTTGCGCCGGCAGGGCAGGTGGCGTCAAGGAAAGTGGCGGTGCACGGGGATTCGTACCCATGCCTAGTCCACTCACTTTATGGCCATTTGAAGGCTAAAGTGATTAAAAAAATCCAAGAGGGTAGATATGTGAATATCTACGAACTCACTCCGGAAGCCTGTAGAGCTAAGGAGAGGGCGGCCGAGGGCTCTGGCCCCAAAAAAGTTTGGCGCCAGGAAACTTATGATGAATGGCAGGCAGGATATAGGGTGTTGGCGTCCTGCTATGTTGATAGGTGGCCGACTCAGGGGCATAACCTTTTTAAATATCAAGACACGATTGGTGATATTTACAAAAGGTTCAGGGAAGGTGCTTGGAGGGATTACGATATAGCATTCCGCAGGAAAATGGTGGGCAACCCCATCTTACACTTCGGGACGCAAGATATGCACCTGTGGTCTAAGTTGGGGCGCGAGAGGTCTACTTCGCCACCCGCGGCGGCGAAGCCTGGAACGCAGCGGTCCTTTCTGCGCCCGAAGAGGCGGGGGAGGGAGTGCTGGAAATTCCAGGACAAGCAGTGTGACAGGGGAGCAAATTGCTCCTTTCGGCACATCTGCAAGTTTTGCAGCGGACCTCACCCGGGTTCAGAATGCGCGAAGAGAAGGGACTCTGGTGCACCCACCCAGATTAGTAGAGGGGGGTCTGGTGGCAAGGGCCCCAACTCCACTTAAGTACGAGAAGATGGCGCCGTGGCTGGCGCTGTACCCTGACGGTGAGGCAGCGGCAGTCCTGTCGTCAGGGTTGAGGGTGGGGTTTAGGATACCGGTAACTTCACAAGTAACCGGGTCCTCTGTCCACCGTAACCTAAAGTCAGCTTATGAGTTCCCGCACGTAGTGAGGGAGAAAACAAACAGTCAATCCAGCAGTGCGCTCTTTCCTCCCTCACCGCATAAGGCAGTACTTCCGGGTTACGGCACACAGGAGAGTGGGGATGACGTCAAGCCACAGAAGCCGGCAAAGGGACCACAGCGCATCCGTCCCATACGCCAAGAAATAGGTAATCCAAAAGAGCAAAATAATGTCCCAGGAGCCGGCAAACATAAAATATATCCAATCTTTATTTGAGTTATGTAAAAACAGCGTACGGTTCAGTCCGTCAATACAGCAGCACAAACTGACCAGATTAAGAACACAACAAAAAGGGAGAGAAGCTGCGCTCCTCATGCAGCAGACATGTTTCGTGCTTACCAAGCACTTGTTCACAGTTTGTGCTGCTGTATTGACGGACTGAACCGTACGCTGTTTTTACATAACTCAAATAAAGATTGGATATATTTTACGTTTGCCGGCTCCTGGGACATTATTTTGCTCTTTTAGTGAGGGAGAAGCTGGCTAAGGAACTGAGGCTGGGGAGGGTGGTCGGCCCATTTTGGGAGCGACCAATCGCGGATCTAGTAGTCTCTCCACTGGGAGTAGTTCCCAAGCGGGAGAAGGGGAAGTACAGGCTTATTCATCACTTGTCATATCCCAAAGGGGCGTCAGTGAACGACGCGATAGATCCGGACCTCAGCTCTGTGCATTATCAGTCCTTTGACGAGGCACTGGAGTTGGTTCGCTCTCGGGGTCGCGGGGCCTTGATGGCCAAGCTGGACATTGAGTCCGCTTTCCGCTTGCTCCCGCTTCATCCTTCCTCATTTCGGCTAATGGGGATGAAGTTCGAGGGTGAATTCTTTGTTGACAGGTGTTTGCCCATGGGCTGCTCCTTGTCATGTGCCCTTTTTGAATGCTTCAGCTCCTTCCTGCACTGGGTAGTGCAGAGGGCGTCAGGGGGCGGGGCCGTGGCCCACTACCTGGATGATTTCCTGCTGGTAGGGGGTCCAAATACTGCCGAATGTACGGCATTGATGCGGGTGATGCAGGATGTTACAGCCGAGTTTGGGGTTCCGCTCGCACACGAGAAAACGCAGGGACCATGTACCTGCCTGACATTCCTGGGCATAGAGATCGACACTGTTGCATCCCTATGCAGGCTCCCAAAAGATAAAGTCGACCGCCTACTTGGGGCGGTTCAATCAGCGTGTCGCGCGGAGCACATCTCCATTAAGGAGCTGCAATCTCTTCTGGGGTTGTTTAACTTTGCAGGGAGGGCGATCCCCATGGGGAGGGTCTTCAACCACAGGTTAGAAGCTCGATTGAAAGGGCCTCGGACGCTTAGTCACAAGCGCCGGGTGACAGAGGAGATGAGGGACGACCTGAGAGTTTGGGAAAGGTTCCTGGTTCATTTTAACGGGGTCTGCCTTTGGAGAGACGGACCCATTTCTAATCAAGCCCTGCATCTGTTCACGGATGCTGCGGGCGGGTTGGGCTATGGTGCCTATTTGGACGGAGACTGGAGTGCGGAGCCATGGCCGGAGGGCTGGATTACCGCGGGTCTCACGCGTAACCTTGCATTGCTAGAACTCTTCCCTATTGTAGTAGCGGTAGAACTATGGGGAGAGAGGCTGTCAAATCGGTCAGTAATCTTCTGGTCAGACAATTTGAGCGTGGTATATGCCATAAACAGGTTGTCAGCAGCCTCGCCGGTGGTGGTGACCTACCTCCGGCATCTTGTCTTGCGGTGTTTGCAGCTTAATGTTCACTTCACAGTGCGGCACGTCCCAGGGGTAAGCAATGTGATAGCAGATGCCCTTTCAAGATTTCAATGGGATCAGTTTAGAAGGGTAGCCCCGAGGGCGGCAGCTGAGGGTCTAACGTGCCCTCTTTTCCTTTGGCAGCTGGCGGAGGTTGGGAGTCCATTCTCCCCCTGATCAGAGCATCGCTGGCTCCTAAGACGTGGGCTGCGTACTCGTCGCATTGGAGGGCGTGGGAGCGCTTCAGCGTGCAGAAGGGTTTCTTGTTGTGTCAGGCGTCTCAGGTACATGTTCTGGAATGGCTAGCGTGCTTGAAGCTTGAGGGTGTGTCCAGATTGTCAGCTCTGAGCAGGTTAGCGGCACTGTCATTTTTCAGCAAAGCTTTAGGTTTCAGGGACCATACGGGTACTTTCCTAGTAAGGCAGATCTTGAAGGGATGGGGCCGGATGGCCCCACCCGCAAAGGATCGGAGGGAGCCGATCACGACAGAAAGGTTGCGCTCGCTGGTAGTAAATCTGGGGGCAGTGTGCAGTTCAGCCTACGAGACGGTCTTGTTTCGGGCTGCTTTCGCGCTGGCATTTGCGGGGGCGCTGAGGATAGGCGAAGTGGTCGCCTCCTCCACAAGAGGGGCGGTAGGCGGCATTAAAGTGGGGCACGTAAGGACCTCGGATGATTGCGTGCTACTGCTCATTCCCAGATCCAAAACGGATCAGGATGGGAAAGGGGCTTGGTTGCCTTTAGCCAGGCACGAATGCACGGAGTGCTGCCCGGTATCGAGCGTGGCTGATTATTGCCGTGTACGGCCGGGCGGAGGGCTACAGTTCCTCATGCATGAGGACGGCAGTTCTCTTTCAGCCTTCCAGTTCCACAAAGTGCTAGCCAAAGTGGCAGCGGCAGCGGGATTGGATCCATCTAAGATTGCTCCTCATTCATTCCGTATCGGGGCAGCGACTAGTGCTGCGGCCGGTGGGTCGTCGCAGGCGGTCATTAAGAAAATGGGATGTTGGAAGTCGGAGCGATATAGGGGCTACATTCGCCCGTTGAATGCTTAGTTGATGGGGGCGCGTAAGGTGCGTGACCTCTTGATACCTTCCCGGCCGGGAGGGGAGTGGGGGGGTGAAAAGGGGTGTATTGCTAGTGGTTGTTTGTCAACGTTTCATTGTCCCCATCCATGTTTTTTTAGGTACAGTAAAGACCCCAGTGCGCGTGTGGATTATTGGGCACTCCTTTATCCACTGGGCGGCTATCAGGGCGCATCATTCCCCGGGAGGGCAGCAGCTAGGATTGGCGGCATCCAGGGCTAACATTCGCTGGCTCGGGCGCAGGGGTCTTAATTGGAGTGAGCTCCCCGCTCTGTTACAGGATGCGCATAGGAGGTGGGGAAAGCCTCAAGTGATTGTTGTGCATCTGGGCGGAAATGACTTGGGATCCATTCCCGTGTTGGATTTAATTCGGGTTATGGTTGCGGACATTAAGTGGGTGTGCACATGGCTTCAGGATGTGCGGATAGGTTGGTCTAACGTGGTTGCACGGCTGCGTTGGCGTCACATTGTGACACAGAGGGCAGCGTACAATGTCCGCAAGAAAGTTAATAGGGAAGTGGGAAGAGCGGTCACGGCCGTGGGAGGTTTCGTCATCAGGCATGACACTATTACGGCCGACAAGAAGGCCCTTTACCGACCGGATGGGGTTCACCTGGCGGACGTCGGGTTGGACATTTTCCTGGCTAACCTTAAGAAAGCCATCTCATCGGTTGTTTAAAATGAACACTTGGTAGGCATTAGTTAGTTTTCAAAGTTCTGTGCTATGGTTGGCATCCGACCGTTGTTAACACAGCGTTATTTATATAAAAAAAAAAAAAAAGTTGAATTTGGTTGTATGTTATATTGTTATATTGTTATTTAAGGGCTATGTTGGTTAAGTGTGGCGGCAAGAGGATCGTCTTTTATGTCGGCCGGGCAAGGCCCTGGGAGCGGGCGCAGTGTGAGCAGAGTGACGGCCCGAACACAGGGAGAGGTGTCGCCCACTAAGTGCCGGCTTAGGGGTTCCTCTCCCCCTTTTAAAGAGCTGCAGGCCGAAGAGCTCTCCATAACAAAATCTCTCTCACTGTGCCAATGAGCGTGCGCTACCCCTGTGCCACGCTGCAGACATCGGAGGGGCCTTGTCCGTCAATAAGTAGGGGTTAGTTAGCTAGAAGAAGATGCCGCCACCAACTGGAATGAACTTGTTACAAGTTCAGTGATAGGTTGATTTGAGCTGCCTAATTATTGGCTAAGATTAGGCAGAATTCAATTTGTTTAATAAACGCGACCGTGACCGGTCTTTTTCCCAAGCAGTTGTGTTGTGTTTTTATTTGAAAACGTAGGACGTAATAGGAGGTTTATCCCTTATGGAAGTGGAAGGCCCTCTAGTGGGCCTGTAGCAAAATTAAGGGATAGCTGACTTGAAGTCTGGAGGGTTCTAGAAGTGTGTGTATGCTACAATGTTGCAAATGTGTGGGAGGGTGTACCTCTTGCCTTTATAGGGTCCTGTTCCAGTGGATTCGGCCTCTTCCTGCCTCCAGACTTCGAGGAGAACTTTCCCCGCCCGCCCAGCCCTGGATGAAGGTATGTGGCGGCAAGTTAGGTTGAGGGTAAGTCTGTCCTCGGCGGGGGTAGGTTTAGTTGAACCAGCCCCATAAGCCCGAGGTTGTAAGTTAGTCATCCACCTCTCTCATTCGTGTTGGACGACTCATTTGGAGAGGATGCCTTACTGGGTTGGTGAAATTGTGCCCTAGCTGGCGGTCGGGCAAGGCCCTGGGAGCGGGCGCAGTGTGAGCAGAGTGACGGCCCGAACACAGGGAGAGGTGTCGCCCACTAAGTGCCGGCTTAGGGGTTCCTCTCCCCCTTTTAAAGAGCTGCAGGCCGAAGAGCTCTCCATAACAAAATCTCTCTCACTGTGCCAATGAGCGTGCGCAACCCCTGTGCCACGCTGCAGACATCGGAGGGGCCTTGTCCGTCAATAAGTAGGGGTTAGTTAGCTAGAAGAAGATGCCGCCACCAACTGGAATGAACTTGTTACAAGTTCAGTGATAGGTTGATTTGAGCTGCCTAATTATTGGCTAAGATTAGGCAGAATTCAATTTGTTTAATAAACGCGACCGTGACCGGTCTTTTTCCCAAACAGTTGTGTTGTGTTTTTATTTGAAAACGTAGGACGTAATAGGAGGTTTATCCCTTATGCACATTATACACTAAATACATCTCATGCACCTCCTGCTAATCATGGTGCTGACATATTGGTATCTAGGTTACACTGCAGGTATGTGAGAGAGTTACTGCACATTATACACTAAATACATCTCATGCACCTCCTGTTAATCATGGTGCTGACATATTGGTACCTAGGTTACACTGCAGATATGTGATAGTTAATGCACATTATACACTAAATACATCTTATGTACCTCCCACTAATCATGGTGCTGACATATTGGTACCTAGGTTACACTGCAGGTATGGGATAGAGTTACTGCACATTATACAATAAATACATCTCATGCACCTCCTGCTAATCATGGTGCTGACATATTGGTACCTAGGTTACACTGCAGGTATGTGATAGAGTTACTGCACATTATACACTAAATACATCTCATGCACCTCCTGCTAATTATGGTGCTGACATATTGGTACCTAGGTTACACTGCAGGTATGTGATAGAGAGTTACTGCACATTATACACTAAATACATCTCATGCATCTCCTGCTAATCATGGTGCTGACATATTGGTATCTAGGTTACACTGCAGGTATGTGATAGAGAGTTACTGCACATTATACACTAAATACATCTCATGTACCTCCTGCTAATCATGGTGCTGAAATATTGGTATCTAGGTTACACTGCAGGTATGTGATAGAGAGTTACTGCACATTATACACTAAATACATCTCATGCACCTCCTGCTAATCATGGTGCTGACATATTGGTACCTAGGTTACACTGCAGGTACGTGATAGAGAGTTACTGCACATTATACACTAAATACATCTCATGCACCTCTTGCTAATCATGGTGCTGATATATTGGTACCTAGGTTACTCTGCAGGTATGTGATAGAGAGTTACTGTACATTATACACTAAATACATCTCATGCACCTCCTGCTAATCATGGTGCTGACATATTTGTACCTAGGTTACACTGCAGGTATGTGATAGAGTTACTGTATATTATACACTAAATACATCTCATGCACCTCCTGCTAATCATGGTGCTGACATATTGGTACCTAGGTTACACTGCAGGTATGTGATAGAGTTACTGCACATTATACACTAAATACATCTCATGCACCTCCTGCTATTAATGGTGCTGACATATTGGTACCTAGGCTGCACTGCAGGTATGTGATAGAGAATTACTGCACATTATACACTAAATACATCTCATGCACCTCCTGCTAATCATGGTGCTGACATATTGGTACCTAGGTTACACTGCAGATATGATAGGGAGTTACTGCACATTATACACTAAATACATCTCATGCACCTCCTGCTAATAATGGTGCTGACATATTGGTACCTAGGTTACACTGCAGGAATGTGATAGAGAGTTACTGCACATTATACACTAAATACATCTCATGCACCTTCTGCTAATCATGGTGCTGACATATTGGTACCTAGGTTACACTGCAGGTATGTGATAGAGAGTTACTCTACATTATACACTAAATACATCTCATGCACCTCCTACTAATCATGGTGCTGACACATTGGTACCTAGGTTACACTGCAGGTATGTGATAGAGAGTTACTGCACATTATACACTAAATACATCTCATGCACCTCCAGATAATCATGGTGCTAACATATTGGTATCTACGTTACACTGCAGGTATGTGATAGAGAGTTACTGCACATTATACACTAAATACATCTCATGCACCTCCTGCTAATCATGGTGCCGACCTATTGGTACCTAGGTTACACAGCAGGTATGTGATAGAGAGTTACTGCACATTATACACTAAATACATCTCATGCACCTCCTGCTAATCATGGTGCTGACATATTGGTACCTAGGTTACACAGCAGGTATGTGATAGAGAGTTACTGCACATTATACACTAAATACATCTCATGCACCTCCTGCTAATCATGGTGCTGACATATTGGTACCTAGGTTACACAGCAGGTATGTGATAGAGAGTTACTGCACATTATACACTAAATACATCTCATGCACCTCCTGCTAATCATGGTGCTGACATATTGGTACCTAGGTTACACAGCAGGTATGTGATAGAGGGTTACTGCACATTATACACTAAATAAACACATCTCATGTACCTTCTGCTAATCATGGTGTTGACATATTGGTACCTAGGTTACACTGCAGGTATGTGATAAAGAGTTACTGCACATTATACACTAACTACATCTCATGCACCTCCTGCTAATCATGGTGCTGACATATTGGTACCTAGGTTACACTGCAGGTATGTGATAGAGAGTTACTGCACATTATATACTAAATACATCTCTTGCACCTTCTGCAAATCATGGTGCTGACATATTGGTACCTAGGTTACACAGCAGGTATGTGATAGAGGGTTACTGCACATTATACACTAAATAAACACATCTCATGCACCTCCTGCTAATCATGGTGCTGACATATTGGTACCTAGGTTACACAGCAGGTATGTGATAGAGTTACTGCACATTATACACTAAATACATCTCATGCACCTCCTGCTAATCATGGTGCTGACATATTGGTACCTAGGTTACTCTGCAGGTATGTGATAGTGAGTTACTACACATTAGACACTAAATACATCTCATGCACCTCCTGCTAATCATGGTGCTAACATATTGGTACCTAAGTTACACTGCAGGTATGTGAGGGAGGGTTACTGCACATTATACACTAAATACATCTCATGCACCTCCTGCTAATCATGGTGCTGACATATTGGTATCTAGGTTACACTGCAGGTATGTGATAGAGAGTTACTGCACATTATACACTAAATACATCTCATGCACCTCCTGCTAATCATGGTGCTGACATATTGGTACCTATAGGTTACACTGCAGGTATTTGATAGAGAGTTACTACACATTATACACTAAATACATCTCATGCACCTCCTGCTAATCATGGTGCTGACATATTGGTACCTAGGTTACACTGCAGGTATGTGAGGGAGGGTTACTGCACATTATACACTAAATACATCTCATGCACCTCCTGCTAATCATGGTGCTGACATATTGGTACCTAGGTTACACTGCAGGTATGTGATAGAGAGTTACTGCACATTATACACTAAATACATCTCATGCACCTCCTGCTAATCATGGTGCTGACATATTGGTATCTAGGTTACACTGCAGGTAGGTCACAGAGAGTTACTGCACATGGGAGATATGGAATAAAAGTAATACTTATCATTTAATATCCCTTTAAAATGACATGCTGTGTCTGTTCAAGACTGTACTGTCCCTTTAAGCCTAATGATGTGATATGTGATTTGGATCATATATAATGTATATATAAAATCCTGTATTATTTTGTATGAATTGAATAATGATATAAATAAGACACAGGCACAATATATTTATTAAATGGATATTATACAAGAACCATATACCAGCTCCTTTGTACTGAAAACTTCTTTCATCTGGAGAATTTACATCAGCTCTGGTTGTTCACCTCCCTGACCCTGTGAAATGCTAATTACCCGCAGCCTCATTACTTTCTATCGGAAACAGCTGACAGGAACATGCAGGTTTCACTCCTTTTCTTAGAGAATCTGCTGAGGTTTGTGAGATGAAATAAAGGAACATAAAATCCAGTGATTCAGATATAATACTTTTTTCTGTTTACATTCGGCTAGATTTAGAGTTTTGTGGCCGAAGGGGTGCGTTAGCTACGTGTCTTTTTTTCCTAATGCACGTTGTTTTTAACGCTGGTATTACGTGTTTACAAACAACCTTCTAACGCGACTCCTAACGCCTCTATTTTATACGCGTAATCACGCCCGCGTTAGACAGTCTCCCATAGAGATCAATGAGAAATTAAACAAACACGCATTTTTCACCTAACACTCGATCTCGCGAGAAATACGCACTGCTCGGTCATATGACGTATACCACATAATGCACAACCAAAACACACTGCAAATGTCATAACAACAATCACAAAACATAGCACATACGCATTACACATTCATAACAGCGGGGGAAAACAAACATTACACTAAACGAGTAATACACATATACCTTACGATCCGGAAATACGGAACAAAACAACACGAAAAAAAATGCACACTCATACACAATCAAAACACTCGCATTCAACATTACAGAATATTAGGACAAACATACATTTACAACACTTCACAAATACGACACCATCACCAATTAACATTTACATATAATACTATTGGACAATGTTATGGAAAACGATCACTATGACATCATCGCATTCTACACATTCCTCAAATACTAACTCAATATGAGCATGCGCAAATTCACACAACTAATACACATTGCACGCATACTAATTACTAACAAAGCACACCTGAACACAATTTACAAGGCAAACCGGTACATCATTAAACATTTTCATAGGGTATATAAGCACGCCACAAGCATGGCTTCTTTGACTGTGTTGATTCCCTGTAATCCCATCCCCAACCCCTAGTTACATTTAGTTTACATATCCTCCTTTTAGTCTTCTTATACATTTTGGTTTGTTAAATACACCTTACCCTCTTTTATTTATATCCCTTTCACACTTTGAGCACTTTTTTTGTCTTTTTATTTATTTATTTTGACCCCCTTTCATTTGTGCACAGTCACTTTTTATTTGAGTAGTTAGGGCTTAGTTTAGGGAAGAGATGGAAGAGGAGGGCAGGCAGGAGATTAGTGAGGGGAGAGGGAGAGGGTGGAGGAGAGGGGGGGGAGAGGAACAGGACAGGAAGGGGGGCAGGAAGCGGTGGAGGAAGCGGTGGGTGGACACAGCCACTTGGTTCAAGATGAATAAGTGGCTGGGCCCAGTGGCGGACAGAGTAGGGCTTCACAGTCCGGGAAACAGAGGGCCCCATCACAGGGTAAGGCCAAGTCGACTAGGGAGGCGAGGTTGTTACGGTACCAACAGTGTACCAAGGGTTAATACCAGATGAACAATGTCCTGCATACAGAATCAGCACTTCACAACCTCGATCAGTTTCCCTGCAAACATGAGACCAAGCTCCACATTTCAGGTTTAAAAAAGAATATACTTATTAAAGGCTGAATGCCTAGTATTTATACAGGTTTTGACCCCAGATGGGGGGGTTGAAAGACTCTTGTACATTTAGATAAAAAGGGGAAGACGCCCTTTTATGAAACAGTAGAATTACATTACTTAAATACTTTACTTAGGCAGATAACAACTTAAACACATTTGGCTTGTCTTATCACCTAGCGTCTGCTCTCTGAGGGTGATTAAACAATGGCCTGTTTATTACTTAAATGTAATTATAGCACACAATAGCTGAGGCCAGAAAACCTGTCTTTAGAAATTAGATTCTTAGCTAAACACAATTAACTCCTTCAGTCCTGACAGAAGGGTCTGTCACATAGCTCCCCCCTTGTGGAACACTCCGGCAGACCCGGCTTGACCCTTTGGCGGGTCAACCTGGGGATGACCGGACTAGGAGGTGGTAGGCATGTCAGTTTGTCAGGACAATCCATCTGTATTTCCGTTATGAGAGAGAATTCCTGTCCATACAAACAAGGGTTCAACTTCCTCAGTGCCCAGACTAGGGCTAAACAGTCCTTCAAAATCCCATCAGCTTCTTTACGAGTTTTCTGTACCTGCTCTTTATAGGTATCCACAATCCCTTCATACTGACATAGGGTGCCCTTGAGTTGCTGCACCTCACTATGAGCCAGCGTCAGCTTCTCCTCAAGTGTCACTAAGTTTGTCTTTAATGTTTCATGTTCCACTCTCAAGCTGGTGTTTTCTGCAGTCTGTCGGTGTAGCCTGTCTAGCAGAGATTCCTGTTCTAAACGTGCTTTTTCCTCTGTGCTCCTCTTCTCCTTCATCAGCGCATTGTAACGGGACTTCCACGTATCAATAGCGGATAGAGATTTACTGAGCTCAGCGTCCTGGGGCTTAGCAGCAGGGGGGTCAGTCTCTGCTGCACGGATCTGAGCACGGGTAGTCACAGGGTTAACATCAGCGGGACCCATGGGAGCATAGGCAGAAACAAGGGGGACCAAGGTATTTCCAAGGAGAACATCAGCTGGTAAATCCTTCATGACCCCCACATTCACAGGTCTAGCGCCCCCTCCCCAATCCAAATGCACCCTGGCAACAGGCAGGCGGAACACAGTGCCCCCTGCTACCCTCACAGCCACAGTGTCTCCTGTGTGCTGTTTCTCAGACACCAAGTTCTTTCGAAGCAAGGTCATGGTAGCACCAGTATCCCGTAGACCACTGACCTCCTTCCCATTCACTTTAACCAGTTGCCGGTTATTCCGGTGGGCAGCTTGCAGAAGGTCTGCCTCATGTAGGATGCTCCAGCATTCTTGCGCCTCCACGTAGCGGGCCGCAGGCTGAGGGTTACGTGTGATTCCGCCGGCAGGTCTTCTCCAGGACTGTGCTTGGTTCGCTGCATTTAGGGGACACTCTGGTCTTTTGTGCCCTAGTTGCTTACATCCAAAGCACCGAATCGGTTGTGAGTAGCCCCGCGAATTGAACCGGGCTCTCTGAGGGTAGTTCGTGGCCGGAGGCCGTGTGGCATAGCGGTGCGCTGGGGGTTGGTAACTGGCAGCTGCTGGGGTGACTGGGGGTCTGTACTCCACTCTAGCAGGGGGCTTAGTGGTAGCAGTGTCCAGTTTGCGGGCATCCATATACTCATCTGCCAAGCGAGCCGCTTCATGCAGGGTGGAGGGTTTACGGTCCCGAACCCACTCTCTAACTCCTGCGGGTAACTTGTCGAAGCAATGTTCCAACAGGAATAGCTGCAGCACCTCTTCCCCAGATACAGCTTGGCACCCCGCTATCCAGTGAGCTGCTGTGCGGTGCACCTTACATGCCCACTCAAGGTAGGAATCACCAGCTAATTTAACAGTGTCTCTGAACCGCCTCCGGTATGCCTCCGGTGTAACCGCATACCTGGAGAGCAGAGCCTCTTTTACAGTATTATAATCCCCGACTTCCTCATCTGGAATGGCCCGAAAAGCCTCACTGGCCCGGCCGGATAATTTCCCGGATAATATCATGATCCAGTCCTCTGCGGGTACCTTGTGTAGTGCACATTGCCTCTCAAAATCCGCAAGGTACCCATCAATCTCTCCTTCTGTTTCCAGGAAGTTTTTAAAAGCTGCAAAATTTACTTTTCTCTTTTCCACTGGGTTTGCTGCAGCGCCGCTTTGGCGAAGTAGGTTGGCCTCCACAGCTGCTATGACCCGGTCGATAATTTCCGCAGATGGGTTGGGGCCATAATGTGCCAGTCTTATTTTAACCGCCCGATCAAAGCTTGCTTCTGCGGGGGTTCTGTATGCTATGGTGGGCCCATTGGTTACTTCTGTCCCTGGTACTCTTTCCATCTTAGTCAGTATTGTAATAATCCCCCTCTTCCTGAGGTTACTGGCTTGTGTAGTTGCTCTTCTGGGCGATAAGGTTCATCCCGTCGCTTGCCACCAATGTTACGGTACCAACAGTGTACCAAGGGTTAATACCAGGGAACAATGTCCTGCATAGGGAATCAGCAACTCACAACCTCGATCAGTTTCCCTGCAAACATGAGACCAAGCTCCACATTTCAGGTTTAAAAAAGAATGTCATTTATTAAAGGCTAGATGCCTAGTATTTATACAGGTTTGACCCCAGATGGGGGGGTTGAAAGACTCTTGTACATTTAGATAAAAAGGGGGAGACGCCCTTTTATGAAACAGTAGAATTACATTACTTAAATACTTTACTTAGGCAGATAACAACTTAAACACATTTGGCTTGTCTTATCACCTAGCGTCTGCTCTCTGAGGGTGATTAAACAATGGCCTGTTTATTACTTAAATGTAATTATAGCACACAATAGCTGAGGCCAGAAAACCTGTCTTTAGAAATTAGATTCTTAGCTAAACTCAATTAACTCCTTCAGTCCTGACAGAAGGGTCTGTCACAGAGGTATACCATGGAGGAGAAGTAGGTCCTCATAGAGGCGTATATGGACAGGTATAGGAGGCTGCAGGCTCAGAAGGCCACCCCGAGTGACAAGAGGAAGCTCTGGCGGGAGATAATGGATGCAGTTAATGCAGTGGGTGGCCATAACAGAGATATCGACTCGATTAAACATCGCTACCGGGACTGCAAGATGGAGCTGAAAAGAAAAATAACCAGGGAGTACCAACATGCAACTGGGACCGGTGGCGGGCCTCCACTGACAATAGAGTATTCCCGATTGGAGGAAATGTTGCGTCCCAGCATCTCCGAGGATCGGAGGAGTCGATACCGGGAACCTGCCACTCTCATCTGACGGTAAGCTCATTTAAGAATCTATTAACATCCAAAATAAAGAATGTATTTAAGGATATGATTAATGCTATTACGCTGTTTAACACATTATTACGTAAACGCATTCACAATTACCTTGCGATTACATTAGTATCTAGGCTACAGGTTAGGTGTGCATTTAAACAGAATGAAAACAAACGCAAAAACATTCAGATTGACCAGATAGATATCACAAACACGGTTTGGAAAATGCGGAAATCGTATTGATTGTTAGATTTCAAAGTGGATTAATGAGGCTGCATTTGTAAATCAATTGTAAGCAAAAGCATTTACATCTTTATTTGGAAATATGCTAATATATACATTTCTTTCTTCTTGCAATATACAGAGTCTGGTGGGAAGGCAGCACACCAACTACAGGCTCCTCCTTTACCCAGGTATGAGAGTAGTGGGGATGAATCGCCACCTCAGAGAGAAATGGAAGACATCCCTCAATACTCAGAAGAAGAGGCCCCCCCTGCACAAGAAGAGGCCCCTCAAGCACAAGAAGAGGTCCCTCAAGCACCAGCAGGCCGCTGTGCACAACAAGTACCTCAGGAGGAGATAGCCGAGATGCAGGTATTGCTAGATTTCATAGAACAGATGCGTGCCTCCCGGAGGGAAAATATTCAAACTCGAAGTCAGATGACAGAAGATCTTCGTGCCATTCGAGAAGGCCAAAGCGAAATTATACAGGGCCAAAGAGAAGTTATACAGGGCCAAAGAGAAGTTATACAGGGCCAAAGAGAAATTGTACAAGGACAAAACCAGATTGTGCATATTCTACAAGATATGTTTCAGTTCTTCTGGGAGGTGCATGCTAGGCCATCTGCTGCTGGGCCATCTCATCTTGTGCTATCTGCTCCTGGTACTCCTCAATCTCCTCGTCAGCCTGGTCATCCCAGTACTCCTCCTTCCCCTCTTCCCACAACATCTCCGATGAGAACTCGTTGGAGGGGGCAGTTGCCCCCCCCAGAGCCTCAGTCTCGTGGGAAGAGGGGAAGGAAGAGGAAGTAAGTATTTTTTTAGATATTTTTTTTAATTTATTTAATGTGTAATGGATAGGTTTGTGATGATGTGGTCTTCTTACACTTGTGGACCACACTCTGCATATAATCTGCTTATATGGGACCGGGTCCATGGAGGAAGATTGTTTGCAGAGTGTGGTTTACAAGTGTGTGGACACCACATTCACACATACCTATCCTTGTTCATTACATTGATTGGTTTCTGTGATGTGATGTCCAAGCTGTTTCCCTAATCTCAAACAAAATGACCATTACAATTATACATGATGGCATATTACTGTTTGAATGCCAATAACACAGCTTAAAAGGACAGTCAGAACATTATTGTTTACAAAGAAAACACTGTATTATGCATTATCAAGTTTGAAAGAAAAAAAAGAGAAATACACGTGTGACTTATGTGATTACCCTTGTATCTATGCCTCTGAAAAATGACCACTTATTTATGTTATTTTGACAGACCAACATTTCCAATCACTGATCAATCCAGGGTAACTATGCTGTATGAGCTCAAGGTTTTCTATATGAAAATGCTATCAAAATGCCCTCTAGTGGTCAAAATGCATTCAGATTAGATGCACTCTTCAAGCTCTAAGAAATGAGCACATGAACCTCCTAGGTTTAGCTAGCAACTAAGAATAACAAGAGAACTATGATAAATTGGTGATAAACGTTTGGGATAATTAAAAAAAAAATGAATTTTTCAGAATTAAAATCATTATTGTTTTTCAAGACTGTCCCTTTAAATGACATATGCTAACATATACTAATCTTTTGATTGTTGGTATATCTACATGTACTTGTTCAAACAAGAAATATTGGAATAGGATTTCTATTGATGTGTTAAATAAAGTCTATTTTCTTAAAGAGACATTATTGTGTTTGAATTATTTTAGAAAGACATTTTATTTACAAGGAATATGGTTTAAAGTCCTTTTATGAGTTACTAAAGAAATATATGCTCACACTAATATATTTGGAGATTAACCAATGTGGAACTCATACATGACACAATACTCAACATTTACATTAAAGGGACAGTATACAATCTTTTTCAGAGAACTGCATGTAATAGACACTACTAGAAACCACAAGATGACCACATATTCATGGATTTGCACTTACCTCAAAATATCTTATGCAGGAAAACATTTTGCTTTCATTCGTTTATTCAACGAGACAGCCATCAAAAGAGAATGTTGTGTTCTTTATCAGCTATGGGTCAACAATGTACATGATTCACACAATCCATACTCGACATGGTTTTAAACTTGGCTTCTCATTCACAAACGTGGGTTACGTGCAAATTCTAATATTGCGGGACTACGTAATCCAATCAGACGGTTTTTACACCTTGGCATGTGATGTCTTAATTAACATGGCGCATCCTTGATCGCGTAAAAACGCCATCCAATAAAAGTCGCATCCTTGATCGCGTAAAAACGCCATCCAATAAAAGTCGCATCCTTGATCGTGTAAAAATGTCATACAATAAAAGGCGCATCCTTGATCGCGTAAAAACGCCATCCAATATAAAGCGCATCCTTGATCGCGTAAAAAGGTCATCCAATATAAGGCGCATCCTTGATCGCGTAAAAACACCATCCAATATAAGGCGCATCCTTGATCGCGTAAAAACGTCATACAATAAAAGGCGCATCCTTGATCGCGTAAAAACGCCATCCAATAAAAGGCGCATCCTTGATCGGGTAAAAACGTCAGCCAATACAAGGACTCATTGGACAGCCTGGCAGGTGACGTCTTAAGCAACATGGCGCATCCGAGATCGAGTAAAAACGTCAGCCAATACAAGGACTCAGTTGATAGCTTGGCATATCAATAAGAAAAACGTATTTATATTTTAGAAACTAGTATGTGTCTATATCGCTAGCTAGGAATGTCACGCTAGATAACGTAATACTGTGATATATGAAATAGAATCCATTAGTGAAAATAAGGAGATATTTCATTAGAAGCAGATGATTATTAACTAAACTATTTAGCAAGCAGCATGGTTTAAA
The DNA here is from genome assembly GCF_027579735.1 of Bombina bombina. NCBI lineage: Eukaryota > Metazoa > Chordata > Amphibia > Anura > Bombinatoridae > Bombina > Bombina bombina. The sequence continues at coordinate 1,287,073,122 of NC_069501.1, forward strand.
TAGACATGAAAACAATATTTTAAGGTTACACGATTATGTACGACATTGCAATTTGAAATACATTGTAGCAATAAATGAAAATTATTGGATTATTGAGTTTCATGTCCCTTTAACTGAGAAATAATGCTTGGAGATTTATTCTGAAAATAGGGATGTGTTATATATTATATGTTAAAGGGACAGTCAACCCCAGAAATGTTGTTGTTTAAAAATATAGCTAATCCCTTTATTACACATTACTCATTTTTGAACAACAAACCCAGTTATATATTAATATACTTTTTACTTCTGTTATTATCTTGTATCTAAGCTTCAGCTGACTGCCCCATTATTTCTGTTCTTTTGACAGACATGCAGTTTAGCCAATCAGTGCTCACTCCTAGGTCACTTTACGTGCATGAGCTCAATGTTATCTATATGAAACATGTGAACTAATGCCTTATAGTAGTCAAAATGTATTCAGATTAGAGGCAGTCTTCAAGGTCGAATAAATTAGCATATGAACCTCCTAGTTTTAGCTTTCAACTAAGAATACCAAGAGAACAAAGCAAAATTGTTGATAAAAGTAAATTGGGAAGTTGTTTAAAATTGCATGCCCTATTTAAATCATGAAACTTTTTTTTGGACTTGACTGTCCCTTTAACTATAGCTATGGTGTCCATCTTTACCATTTAAAAGATACACATGAGAAATACATATGTCATTGATGTTTTCAGATATGTTTATATTGTTTTGGAATAACAATAATGACACATGTATTGATCAAACGTGTCACTTATTCAAGTTGAAATATGGTCAGCCTACCTATAGCCATATATCGTAGGATAATTAAAGTGAAAAAATAATAAGAGAAAGATATTAATCATCTAAAATATGCGCATTACACACAGTGATTGATTTGGTTACACTACTACAATAAGATATAATTGAAATTGGAATACATGTGCTGTCAACATTCAAATAAGAGTCTTTTTAAAATAAGATTATATGTCCTTGTTCATGTAAAAAGGCCAAAAACGCATTAGAAATGCAGATCCATTCCTTAACAATTGTGGTCAGCATCACATAAAGGGACATGCTTTACAGAGATTATCTCATTCTATCAATCCTGGGATAATTTGTTAAAGGTGCATCAATTCACAAATAGGGATGTCCCGAACTTAAAATTTTCCGTTCGCGAACCGCGAACGTCCGCAACTGATCGCGAACGGGCGAACTGGGCGAACCGCCATTGACTTCAATAGGCAGGCGAATTTTAAAACCCACAGGGACTCTTTCTGGCCACAATAGTGATGGAAAAGTTGTTTCAAGGGTACTAACACCTGGACTGTGGCATGCCGGAGGGGGATCCATGGCAAAACTCCCATGTAAAATTACATAGTTGATGCAGAGTCTGGTTTTAATCCATAAAGAGCATAAATCCCCTAACATTCCTAAATTGTTTGGAATAACGTGCTTTAAAACATCAGGTATGATGTTGTATCGATCAGGTAGTGTGAGGGTTATGCCCGCTTCACAGTAACAGACCAAACTCCCCGTTTAACGCACCGCAAACAACCGCAAACAGTCCATTTGCACAACCGCAAACTCCCCATTTGCACAAGGTTGGATACCAAGCTAGCCATGTCCCGTTCCTTGTCCTCACTGATGTCATTGAAGGTCTCTTCCTCCACCCAGCCACGTACAACACCAAGTGTCCCCGAAAGGTGACAACAAGCCCCCTGGGACACCTGCTGTGTTTGGTCTTCCACCTCCTCAAAGCCACCTTCCTCCTCTGACTCCTCTTCTTCAGACTCCTCTCTCTGCGTTGCCTCTCTCTGCGTTATTAAGGTGTGTTAAGTAGTACTATTCCTATCAGTTTAATCCCTGTTCCGTCCCCTATCAGGGGACGTGTATATGGCATGGATTTTAGGAACGGGGAGATGGAAAAAGATGCTTGGTCGGTCCTCCTACTTCAAATTTGGGGCACTGCGCGTGCAATTATGGCCGGACTTTTAGCCGACGGACATTTGGCCGACGGACATTTGGCCGAAACACAAGTGGCTGTCAGATAACAGTCCGGCCACGAGATAGATTTGATAGATACATAGATTAGATAGATAGATCAATAGATGCAATAGATACATTTGATAGATACGATAGATAGATAGATAGATAGATAGATAGATAGATAGATAGATAGATAGATAGATTTGATAGATATATAATTTCCCAGACAGAGAATTACAAGACGTGCAGGCTGGGACCCATGGTAAGGTTCCCAGAGGCAGTTGCAGCGCCAGGGGACGTGTATATGGCATGGATTTTAGGAACCGGGAGATGGAAAAAGATGCTTGGTCGGTCCTCCTACTTCAAATTTGGGGCACTGCGCGTGCAATCTACTGTGCCACCAGATAAGAGTGGTGTGTTAAGTAGTATTATTCTGATCAGTTTAATACCTGTTACGCCCCCTATCAGGGGACGTATATATGGCATGTATTTTAGGAACCGGGAGATGGAAAAAGATGCTTGGTCGGTCCTCCTACTTCAAATTTGGGGCACTGCGCGTGCAATCGTGGCCGGACTTTTAGCCGACGGACATTTGGCAGACGGACATTTGGCCGAAACACAAGTGGCTGTCACAAAACAGTCCGGCCACGAGATAGATAGATTTGATAGATAGATAGATAGATAGATAGATAGATAGATAGATAGATAGATAGATAGATAGATACATAGATTAGATAGATAGATCAATAGATGCAATATACATTTGATAGATACGATAGATAGATAGATAGATAGATTGATTTGATAGATAAATAGATTGATTTGATAGATAGATAATTTCCCAGACAGAGAATTACAAGACGTGCGGTCTGGGACCCATGGTAAGGTTCCCAGAGGCAGTTGCGCCGCCAGTGGACGTGTATATGGCATGGATTTTAGGAACCGGGAGATGGAAAAAGATGCTTGGTCGGTCCTCTTACTTCAAATTTGGGGCACTGCGCGTGCAATCTACTGTGCCACCAGATAGGAGTGGTGTGTTAAGTAGTACTATTCTGATCAGTTTAATCCCTGTTATGTCCCCTATCAGGGGATGTGTATATGGCATGGATTTTAGGAACTGGGAGATGGAAAAAGATGCTTGGTCGGTCTTCCTATTTCAAATTTGGGGCACTGCGCGTGCAATCTACTGTGCCACCAGATATGAGTGGTGTGTTCAGTAGTACTATTCCTATCAGTTTAATCCCTGTTAAGTGCCTTTTTTTTTGTTTGGTTTTTGAAGCCACAGTGCAGCACCAGAGGCCAGAAAAATTTGGCATGTACACATGCCTGAAAAATTAGGTATTGTTGCAGCCGCCAGAAAAATTAATGTTTGTTTCCCAGGCAGAAAGTGCCCTAAAACATTGCGGCTTGAACCCTAGTTGGTGGCGGATAAGTCACACAAGTCATCCGGCATTCGAAGATAAAATACAGCAGCGTGTGGACCATTTTTAGCCCAAGGCAGCTCATCTCATCAGGCCTTTTTTACTCGAATGTATCGCCCAATGTCAGTCCCTTCGGGATCCATCCCTCATTCATCTTAATAAAGGTGAGATAATCTAGACTTTTTTGACCTAGGCGACTTCTCTTCTCAGTGACAATACCTCCTGCTGCACTGAAGGTCCTTTCTGACAGGACACTTGAAGCAGGGCAGGCCAGAAGTTCTATTGCAAATTGGGATAGCTCAGGCCACAGGTCAAGCCTGCACACCCAGTAGTCAAGGGGTTCATCGCTCCTCAGAGTGTCAAGATCTGCAGTTAAGGCGAGGTAGTCTGCTAATTGTCGGTCGAGCCATTCTCTGAGGGTGGACCCCGAAGGGCTGTGGCGATTGATAGGAGTTAAAAAGCTCGGCATGTCCTCCATCAACAACACGTCTGTAAAGCGTCCTGTCCTTGCCGGTGTGGTTGTGGGAGTTGGAGGATTACTTTCACCTCTTCCCCTGTTAGATTCCCGTTGTGCTGTGACATCACCCTTATACGCTGTGTAAAGCATACTTTTTAATTTATTTTGGAACTGCTGCATTCTTTCCGACTTGTGGTAATTCGGAAACATTTCAGGCACTTTATGCTTATACCGGGGGTCTAGTAGTGTGGACACCCAGTACAGGTCGTTCTCCTTCAGCTTTTTTATACGAGGGTCCCTCAACAGGCACGACAGCATAAAAGACCCCATTTGCACAAGGTTGGATGCCAAGCTACTCATGTCCCGTTTCTCGTCCTCAGTGATCTCACTGAAGGTATCTTCTTCCCCCAGCCACGTACAACACCACAGGTACCAGATAGGTGACAACGAGCACCCTGGGATGCCTGTTGTGGTTGGTCTTCCTCCTCCTCCTCAAAGCCACATTCCTCCTCTGACTCCTCTTCCTCACAATCCTCTTCCAGCATTGCCGCTGGCCCAGCAAGCGATGCTGATAAGGCTGTTTCTGGTGGTGATGGTGACCACAACTCTTCCTCTTCCTCTTCACGCTCATCTACGGCCTGATCCAGCACTCTTCGCAGGGCATGCTCCAGGAAGAAAACAAATGGTATGATGTCGCTGATGGTGCCTTCGGTGCGACTGACTAGGTTTGTCACCTCCTCAAAAAGGACGCATGAGCCTACAGGCATTGCGCATGAGCGTCCAGTAACGTGGCAAAAAAATTCCCAGCTCCGCAGAGGCTGTCCTAGCACCCCAGTCAGAGAAATACTCATTAACGGCTTTTTCTTGTTGGAGCAGGCGGTTGAACATTAGGAGTGTTGAATTCCAACGTGTCGGGCTGTTGCAAATCAATCGCCTCACTGGCCTGTTGTTTCGCCGCTGGATATCGGAAAAGTGCGCCATGGTCTTGTAGGAACGCCTCAAATGGCCACACACCTTCCTGGCCTGCTTCAGGACATCCTGTAAGCCTGGATACTTATGTACAAAGTGTTGTACCATCAGATTACACACATGTGCCATGCACGGCACATGTGTCAACTTGCCCAATTTCAATGCCGCCACCAAATTACTTCCGTTGTCAGAAACCACTTTGCCGATCTCCAGTTGGTGCGGAGTCAGGAGTGCTGGTCCGGTGTGACTCTCTGCTTTCAGGCAAGTCAACCCCAAGACGGAGTGACACTGCCGTATCCGGGATGTGGAATACTACCTGCAGAGCTGGGGGGGTGCCGTTGATGTGGAGCAAGACGCAGCAGCAGAAGAGGACTCAGCCGAGGAGGTTATGGAAGAGGATGGAGTAGGAGGAGTAGAGGAGGTGGCAGCAGGCCTGCCTGCAAGTTGTGGCGGTGTCCCCAACTCCTCCTCTGCAGAGCCACGCATTCCAGCAGGTTTACCCAATGCGCAATGTAGGTGATATACCTGCCCTGACCATGCTTTGCAGACCAACTATCAGTGGTCATATGGACCCTTGCCCCAACACTGTGTGCCAGACATGCCATTACTTCCTTTTGCACAATCGAGTACAGGTTGGGGATTGCCTTTTGTGCAAAGAAATTTCGGCCGGGTACCTTCCACTGCGGTGTCCCAATAGCTACAAATTTTTTGAACGCCTCAGACTCCACCAGCTTGTATGGTAAAAGCTGGCGGGCTAACAGTTCAGACAAGCCAGCTGTCAGACACCAGGCAAGGGGGTGACTTTGTGACATTGGCTTCTTACACTCAAACATGTCCTTGACAGACACCTGACTGTGGGCAGATGAGCAGGAACTGCTCCGGAATAGAGACGGAGTGGCAGATGGTTGAGAGGGGGCAAGGAGGACAGCAGTGGTTGACATGGCTGAAGATGCTGGACGAGGAGGAGGATGGCGGCTTTGAGTTTGTGTGCTGCTTCTACTCATGTGTTGATCCCACAGGCATTTGTGATGTGCGATCATGTGACTTCGCAAAGCAGTTGTACCTAGGTGGGTTTTGGACTTCCCATGACTCAGTTTCTTTTGGCACGGGTTGCAAATGGCATTGCTGTTGCCAGAGGCAGACACACAAAAAAATGCCACACTGCTGAGCTCTGCAATGATGGCATTCTGGTGGTGGCAACAGGATGCGTTGATTGGCGTGCTGTCTGGCTGACCCCGGGTGCCGATGCATGCTGTCTGACTGTGCCACTAGCTCCTTGCGACAACCTCCCCCTGCTTCCAACTCGTCTCCTCCTCCTCCTCCCCATCTGAACTTTCCCCCTGTTCTTCTTCTCTTACAGCAGGCACCCACGTGACATCCACGAACGCATCGTCATCATCAACCGCTTCACTTGTATCTGACAAATCAACAAAGGAAACAGCAGCGGGTACAACATCATCATCATCACACCGTACGTCCATGTCTGTAATGCTGCCTGACTGAGACATATCACTGTTAACTACATCCTCTGTCAATGATGGTTGCGCATCACTCATTTCTTCCAACTGATGTGTAAAAATCTCCTCTGACAGATCAAGTGAAGCGGCTGTGGTGCTAGTGTTGGTGGTGGCGGCAGGCGGGCGAGTGGTAACTTGAGAGGTGCCCGAAGATAAGCAGGAGGAGGATGGTGCGTCAAGGTTCGGAGCAGAAGCTATAGAACATTGGGTGTCCTGTGTTATAAAGTCAACTATGTCCTCCTCAGAACTTTTCGAGTTCATGGGACGTGGCCTCTGAACACTGGGCATTATTCTAGTACCAAAGGGAATCACAGCACCACGACCACAATGGCACCTGCAGGGTGGCCTGCCTCTGCCTGTCATTTTTTTTTAAATGTACACTTACACTACTATTAAACAAGATATGAGTGGTGCCACTGGGCAAGTGGGCCCAGTATAAGCTGTGAGCCTGACACAAAAAAGCAGACTGATGTTTCACAGTCCAAAAAGTTTTTTTGTTTTTAAATGTACACTTACACTACTATTAAACAAGATATGAGTGGTGGCACTGGGCAAGTGGGCACAGTATACGCTGTGAGCCTGACACAAAAAAGCAGACTGATGTTTCACAGTCCAAAAAGTTTTTATTTTTTTAAATGTACACTTACACTACTATTAAACAAGATATGAGTGGTGGCACTGGGCAAGTGGGCCCAGTATAAGCTGTGAGCCTGACACAAAAAAGCAGACTGATGTTTCACAGTCCAAAAAGTTTTTTTTTTTTTAAATGTACACTTACACTACTATTAAACAAGATATGAGTGGTGGCACTGGGCAAGTGGGCACAGTATACGCTGTGAGCCTGACACAAAAATGCAGACTGATGTTTCACAGTCCAAAAAGTTTTTATTTTTTTAAATGTACACTTACACTACTATTAAACAAGATATGAGTGGTGGCACTGGGCAAGTGGGCCCAGTATAAGCTGTGAGCCTGACACAAAAAAGCAGACTGATGTTTCACAGTCCAAAAAGTTTTTTTTTTTTTTTAAATGTACACTTACACTACTATTAAATAAGATATTAGTGGTGGCACTGGGCAAGTGGGCACAGTATACGCTGTGAGCCTGACACAAAAAAGCAGACTGATGTTTCACAGTCCAAAAAGTTTTTTGTTTTTAAATTTACACTACTGTTACACCAGATATGAGTGGTGGCACTGGGCAAGTGGGCACAGTATACGCTGTGAGCCTGGCACACACGTTGGCAGACAGGCAACTGCAATTAGATTACGCAAGCAGACTGATGTTTCGCAGTTGAAAAAGTTTTTGTTTTTTTTAAATTTACACTACTGTTACACCAGATATGAGTGGTGGCACTGGGCAAGTGGGCCTGGCACACACGCTGGCAGGCAGGCAACTGCAATTAGATTACACTAGCAGACTGATGTTTCACAGTCAAAAAAGTTTTTTTTTTTTAATTTACACTACTGTTACACCAGATATGAGTGGTGTGGCACTGGGCAAGTGGGTCTGGCACACACGCTGGCAGGCAGGCAACTGCAATTAGATTACACTAGCAGACTGATGTTTCACAGTCAAAAAAGTTTTTTTTTTTTTTTAAATTTACACTACTGTTACACCAGATATGAGTGGTGGCACTGGGCAAGTGGGCCTGGCACACACGCTGGCAGGTAGGCAACTGCAATTAGATTACACTAGCAGACTGATGTTTCACAGTCAAAAAAGTTTTTTTTTTTTTTAAATTTACACTACTGTTACACCAGATATGAATGGTGGCACTGGGCAAGTGGGCCTGGCACACACGCTGGCAGGCAGGCAATTGCAATTAGATTACACTAGCAGACTGATGTTTCACAGTCAAAAAAGTATTTTTTTTTAATTTACACAAATGTTACACCAGATATGAGTGGTGGCACTGGGCAACTGGCTTGGCAGGCAGGCAACTGCAATTAGATTACACAGGGGGGAAAAAAAATTATGTTCTATCCCTAAAAAGGGCTTTTTGGGGTGCTGTGCTTACAGCAGAGATCAGATGAGTCCTTCAGGACTGTAGTAGACACTGAATACACTAGCCTAGCTATCAATTTCCCTATTAAATCACCAGCAGCTACACTGTCCCTCCTCTCACTAACAATGCAGCTTTGAATGAATCTAAAATGGCTGCTGTTCAGGAGCTGGGAGGGTCTGCTGCTGATTGGCTGGAATGTGTCTGCAGACTGTGAGATACAGGGTCAAAATTTACTCAATGATGACGAATAGGGGGCGGATCGAACATCGCATATGTTCGCCCGCAGCGGCGAACGCGAACATGCTATGTTCAATGGGAACTATTCGCCGACGAACTATTCGCGACATCACTATTCACAAATAGTTTACAAATGAACACATGGATGTGAAATTAAAAATATACATATATATTTATATATATATACAAACAGCAAGATATATATATATATATATATATAGATAGATAGATAGATAGATAGATAGATAGATAGATAGATATAGAAATTCATTCCTATGCTAATCATAATCTTGCAATGATAAAGCTTTAGGAAAAGTATATCAAGAAAATGAATCTAATTAAATTGGAGATGTAAATATTTACAATTGTATTAGATCTATGATTCATGAAAGACCATTATTTGGTTTCAGGTCCCTTTAAAGATTAACCACATAAACTATAGATTTCAATTAATGACATGAATAAAGAGGACAAAAACATGTTGAAACATCTGAAAAATTGCAGCCATTTGACAAGGTAAAAGAGTGCATCACCGTCCTTGGAGGGATTTGATGAGGGCCAACAACGGCCAGCACAGCCCCATTGCAGCCATTTGACAAGGTAAAAGAGTGCATCACAGTCCTTGGATGGAGTTGACAAGGGCCAACACAGCCCCATTGGAGCCATTTGACAAGGTAAAAGAGTGCATCACAGTCCTTGGAGGGAGTTGACAAGGGCCAAAAAAGGCCAGCACAGCCCCATTGGAGCCATTTGACAAGGTAAAATAGTGCATCACAGTCCTTGGAGGCAGTTGACAAGGGCCAACAAAGGCCAGCACAGCCCCATTGGAGCCATTTGACAAGGTAAAAGAGTGCATCACAGTCCTTAGAGGGAGTTGACAAGGGCCAACACAGACCCATTGGAGCCATTTGACAAGGTAAAAGAGTGCATCACAGTCCTTGGAGGGAGTTGACAAGGGCCAACACAGCCCCATTGGAGCCATTTGACAAGGTTAAAGAGTGCATCACAGGGCTTGGAGGGAGTTGACAAGGGCCAACAAAGGCCAGCACAGCCCCATTGGAGCCATTTGACAAGGTAAAAGAGTGCATCACAGTCCCTGGAGGGAGTTGACAAGGGCCAACACAGCCCCATTGGAGCCATTTGACAAGGTAAAAGAGTGAAACAGGCACAACAAAAAACAACATAAACAAAAGGCCAAATTGCAACAATATAAAACCAAACAGTAACATGTGGACGGAAGAATCTTATGTGCGACCTTGGAGCATCTCCAGATCCTCCACTTACTGGGCATCACCTTCATTGTCCTGTGCATGCTCAGCTCCAGATTCAAACATTGACTCTACACGCCTTATATGTAGTAGAGTCAAACGCTGAACCTGGAGCTGGGTATGAATGGTGTCATGCATCCTTCCCAGGAACAGCGAGTTCCTCAACACAGCCTGCTCTATACGTGCTAGACTTTCTAGCATGAGCCATGTTGAGTCACAACCTAAAAGAAAGAAATATAAAAATATTAATGATAATTACACAACATAATATAAACTGATCAAATATACATTGTGATAAGAAAGAGAAATCATTCTTAAAATAAAATACTCAATATTGATTATTTACACATGAAATATGTTCAAAAGACATAAACCATTAAAGGGACAGTTTACTCAAACATGTTCTCCCCTTTAATTTGTTTACAATGATCCACTTTTCCAGCCTGAGTGTATTAATATTTTAAAAATTTATTTCCATTGTCCTTACATTGTAAATTTAAATAGTTTATTTATCCTGTGGTATCCACACCTATCCTTAAAGCTTTTGGCCTTGAGGCCAAGCTGTGTAAACTCAGCAAGCAGAAGAAATTACACTCCCAGTGGGTTAGAGAAGAGATAAGGTAAGAAAAAGTTATATTTCTATTGTTCTATCCAAGTAGTGGTGATTGGTATATGGAGTGATATGATATTAAATATTCTCTTTCGTGATTCAGAGTGCATGAAATCTTTTTCAAATTTTTAATTTACTCCTATTATCAAATCTAATTCATTCTCTTGGTATCTTTATTTTAAATGCAAGAATGTAATGTTATATTTAGGACCATTTTTGGTGATCAACCTTGGTTGTCCTTGCTGATTGGTGGATAAATGAATCCACCAATAAAAAGAAAATTCTTTCCAGAGTTCACAATATTTAAAAAAATTAAATGCCTTTCAACATAAAAATAAAGATAGCAAGAGAATGAAAAAAAATTGATGAGTAGTAAATTATAAAGTTGATTAACATTGCATGCTCTATTTGAATCACACACAAAAAAAAATTTGGGGTCAGTGTCCCTTTAAATATGTTATAATGTTGATTTAGAATGATACTTACAGCTGTGCCTGGGAAGGACGATCTGACATCTAGGACAATGAAGGTTGGAATAGGGGGAGGGATGGGATTGGGCTGGCGAGGGCTGGGATTGGGCTGGCGAGGGCTGGGGTGCCGCTCTGGGGTGCCCGTACAGCTGGGGAATCATGGGCCTGGTGAATTGGGGACTGGGCAGGTCGGGGAACTGTACGGGCCAAAATACGGGGAGAGCGGCGAACGGGGAATTTCTTTTGAGGGACAGGCCTGGAGGAATGGGAAGGGACGGGAGGGTCTTCTGTCTGGGCAGGGGCCTGGGCAGGGGCTTCTACAAGGGGAGGGTCTTGGGAAGGGGCTTCTACAAGGGGAGGGGCCTGGGCAGGGGCTTCTACAAGGGGAGGGGCTGGAAAATGATGCCCAGAAGTGGAGGTTTCATCTGAAATATATAATAAAATATATATTAACATCTCATACATGATGAAATCAAAGCAAGGCATTTCAACTAGACATGTGCTGCTCGTTTCGGATTTATTCGGAAATTTGGAAAATTCGGTAAATTCAGAGATTCGGATCGATTCGAATTTCCGAATTAAAATACTTCCGAATCTACCGAATGAATCCGAAATAGCTGCCGTATCTCCGAATAAATCCGATTTAGCTCGGTAGAATTCGGCATTTCCCCATAGGAAACAATGGGGAGTTTCGGCTAAAAAAACCTAACACCGCAGCCCCATTGTTTCCTATGGGGAAACACTAAGTCTGCACCTAACACCCTAACATGTACCCCGAGTCTCTAAAAACCCCTAATCTAACACTTATTAACCCCTAATCTGCCGCCCCCGCTATCGCTGCATTATCTTATTAACCCCTAATCTGCCACCGTATATCGCCACCACTATAATAAATGTATTAACCCCTAAACCGCCGCACTCCCGCCTCACAAACACTATAATAAATTTCATTAACCCCTAATCTGCCCCCCCAACGTCGCCGCAATCTAACTACAAGTATTAACCCCTAATCTGCCGACCGGACACCGCCGCCACCTACATTATAGCTATTAACCCCTAATCTGCTGTCCCTAACATCGCCGACCCCTACATTATAGTTATTAACCCCTAATCTGCCCCCCCAACGTCGCTGCAAACCTAACTACAACTATTAACCCCTAATCTGCCGACCGGACATAGCCGCCACTATAATAAATGTATTAACCCCTAAACTGCCGCACTCCCGCCTCGCAAACACTATAATAAATTTTATTAACCCCTAATCTGCCCTCCCTAACATCGCCGCCACCTACCTACAATTATTAACCCCTAATCTCCCGCCCCCAATGTCGCCGCTACTATAATAAGGTTATTAACCCTAACCCTAACACCCCCTAACTTAAATATAATTTAAATAAAACGAAATAAATTTACTATAATTAAATAAATTAATCCTATTTAAAACTAAATACTTACCTGTAAAATAAACCCTAATATAGCTACAATATAACTAATAGTTACATTGTAGCTATCTTAGGGTTTATTTTTATTTTACAGGCAACTTTGTATTTATTTTAACTAGGTACAATAGTTATTAAAAAGTTAATAACTATTTAATAGCTACCTAGATAAAATAAATACAAATTTACCTGTAAAATAAATCCTAACCTAAGTTACAATTACACCTAACACTACACTATCATTAAATTAATTAAATAAATGAATCCTATTTAAAACTAAATACTTACCTGTAAAATAAATCCTAATATAGCTACAATATAACGAATAATTATATTGTAGCTATTTTAGGATTTATATTTATTTTACAGGCAACTTTGTATTTATTTTAACTAGGTACAATAGCTATTAAATAGTTATTGACTATTTAATAGCTACCTAGTTAAAATAATTACAAAATTACCTGTAAAATAAATCCTAACCTAGGTTACAATTAAACCTAACACTACACTATCATTAAATAAATTAACTACAAGTACCTACAATTATCTACAATTAAATAAACAATAAATAAAGTACAAAAAAACAACACTAAATTACAAAAAAACCCCACTAAATTACAAAAAATAAAAAAATATTACAAGAATTTTAAACTAATTACACCTTATCTAAGCCCCCTAATAAAATCACAAAGCCCCCCAAAATAAAAAAATGCCCTACCCTATACTAAATTACAAAAGTTAACAGCTCTATTACCTTACCAGCCCTTAAAAGGGCCTTTTGCAGGGCATGCCCCAAAGAAAACAGCTCTTTTGCCTGTAAAAAAAAAACACAATACCACCCCCCAACATTACAACCCACCACCCACATACCCCTACTCTAACCCAAACCCCCCTTAAATAAACCTAACACTACCCCCTTGAAGATCTCCCTACCTTGAGTCGTGTTCACCCAGCCGGGCCGAAGTCTTCATCCGATGGGGCAGAAGAGGACATCCAGACCAGCAGAAGTCTTCATCCAAGCGGGGCAAGAAGAGGTCTTCCATCCATCAGAAAAGTACCAAAATACAAACAAACACTAAATTACCAAAAATAATTAAATATTACAAGAATTTTAAACTAATTACACCTAATCTAAGCCCCCTACTAGCTATTAATATAGCTAAAATATAACTAATAGTTACATTGTAGCTATTTTAGGATCTATATTTATTTCACAGGCAACTTTGTATTTATTTTAACTAGGTACAATAGCTATTAAATAGTTATTGACTATTTAATAGCTACCTAGTTAAAATAATTACAAAATTACCTGTAAAATAAATCCTAACCTAAGTTACAATTAAACCTAACACTACACTATCATTAAATAAATTAACTACAAGTACCTACAATTAAATACAATTAAATAAACTAAACTAGAGTACAAAAAAAACCACTAAATTACAAAAATAAAAAAATATTACAAGAATTTTAAACTAATTACACCTAATCTAAGCCCCCTAATAAAATAACAAAGCCCCCCAAAATAAAAAAATGCCCTACCCTATACTAAATTACAAAAGTTAACAGCTCTATTACCTTACCAGCCCTTAAAAGGGCCTTTTGCGGGTCATGCCCCAAAGAAAACAGCTCTTTTGCCTGTAAAAAAACAATACCCCCCCCCCCACATTACAACCCACCACCCACATACCCCTACTCTAACCCAAACCCCCCTTAAATAAACCTAACACTACCCCCCTGAAGATCTCCCTACCTTGAGTCGTGTTCACCTAGCTGGGCCGAAGTCTTCATCTGATGGGGCAGAAGAGGACATCCAGACCGGCAGAAGTCTTCATCCAAGCGGGGCAAGAAGAGGTCCTCCATACATCAGAAGTCTTGATCCAGGCGGCATCTTCTATGTTCATCCATCCGGAGCGGAGCGGCAGCATCCTGAATACATCCGACGCGGAGCATTCTCTTCATTCTTGATCCGACGACTAAATGACTGTACCTTTAAGTGAAGTCATCCAAGATGGCGTCCCTTGAATTCTGATTGGTTGATAGGATTCTATCAGCCAATCGGAATTAAGGTAGGAAAAATCTGATTGGCTGATGGAATCAGCCAATCAGATTCAAGTTCAATCCGATTGGCTGATCCAATCAGCCAATCAGATTGACCTCACTATCATTAGTTAATTTATTTAATGATAGTGTAGTGTTAGGTTTAATTGTAACTTAGGTTAGGATTTATTTTACAGGTAATTTTGTAATTATTTTAACTAGGTAGCTATTAAATAGTCAATATATATTTAATAGCTATTTAACCTAGTTAAAATAAATAAAAAAATGTCTGTAAAATAAATATAAATCCTAAAATAGCTACAATGTAACTATTAGTTATATTGCAGCTATACTAGGGTTTATTTTACAGGTAAGTATTTAGTTTTAAATAGGATTCATTTATTTAATTAATTTAATGATAGTGTAGTGTTAGGTGTAATTGTAACTTAGGTTAGGATTTATTTTACAGGTAAATTTGTATTTATTTTAGCTAGGTAGTTATTAAATAGTTATCAACTATTTAATAACTATTGTACCTAGTTAAAATAAATGCAAAGTTGCCTGTAAAATAAATATAAATCCTAAAATAGCTACAATGTAACTATTAGTTATATTGTAGCTATATTAATAGCTAGTAGGGGGCTTAGATTAGGTGTAATTACAAAAATTACAAAAAATTACAAAAAATAAAAAAATATTACAAGAATTTTAAACTAATTACACCTTATCTAAGCCCCCTAATAAAATCACAAAGCCCCCCAAAATAAAAAAATGCCCTACCCTATACTAAATTACAAAAGTTAACAGCTCTATTACCTTACGAGCCCTTAAAAGGGCCTTTTGCAGGGCATGCCCCAAAGAAAACAGCTCTTTTGCCTGTAAAAAAAACCACAATCCCCCCCCACATTACAACCCACATACCCCTACTCTAACCCAAACCCCCCTTAAATAAACCTAACACTACCCCCTTGAAGATCTCCCTACCTTGAGTCGTGTTCACCCAGCCGGGCCGAAGTCTTCATCCGATGGGGCAGAAGAGGACATCCAGACCAGCAGAAGTCTTCATCCAAGCGGGGGAAGAAGAGGTCTTCCATCCATCAGAAAAGTACCAAAATACAAACAAACACTAAATTACCAAAAATAATTAAATATTACAAGAATTTTAAACTAATTACACCTAATCTAAGCCCCCTACTAGCTATTAATATAGCTAAAATATAACTAATAGTTACATTGTAGCTATTTTAGGATCTATATTTATTTCACAGGCAACTTTGTATTTATTTTAACTAGGTACAATAGCTATTAAATAGTTATTGACTATTTAATAGCTACCTAGTTAAAATAATTACAAAATTACCTGTAAAATAAATCCTAACCTAAGTTACAATTAAACCTAACACTACACTATCATTAAATAAATTAACTACAAGTACCTACAATTAAATACAATTAAATAAACTAAACTAGAGTACAAAAAACCCCACTAAATTACAAAAATAAAAAAATATTACAAGAATTTTAAACTAATTACACCTAATCTAAGCCCCCTAATAAAATAACAAAGCCCCCCAAAATAAAAAAATGCCCTACCCTATACTAAATTACAAAAGTTAACAGCTCTATTACCTTACCAGCCCTTAAAAGGGCCTTTTGCGGGTCATGCCCCAAAGAAAACAGCTCTTTTGCCTGTAAAAAAACAATACCCCCCCCACATTACAACCCACCACCCACATACCCCTACTCTAACCCAAACCCCCCTTAAATAAACCTAACACTACCCCCCTGAAGATCTCCCTACCTTGAGTCGTGTTCACCTAGCTGGGCCGAAGTCTTCATCTGATGGGGCAGAAGAGGACATCCAGACCGGCAGAAGTCTTCATCCAAGCGGGGCAAGAAGAGGTCCTCCATACATCAGAAGTCTTGATCCAGGCGGCATCTTCTATGTTCATCCATCCGGAGCGGAGCGGCAGCATCCTGAATACATCCGACGCGGAGCATCCTCTTCTTTCTTGATCCGACGACTAAATGACTGTACCTTTAAGTGACGTCATCCAAGATGGCGTCCCTTGAATTCTGATTGGTTGATAGGATTCTATCAGCCAATCGGAATTAAGGTAGGAAAAATCTGATTGGCTGATGGAATCAGCCAATCAGATTCAAGTTCAATCCGATTGGCTGATCCAATCAGCCAATCAGATTGACCTCACATTCTATTGGCTGATCGGAACAGCCAATAGAATGCGAGGTCAATCTGATTGGCTGATTGGATCAGCCAATCGGATTGAACTTGAATCTGATTCGCTGATTGAATCAGCCAATCAGATTTTCCAACCTTAATTCCGATTGGCTGATAGAATCCTATCAGCCAATCGGAATTCAAGGGACACCATCTTGGATGACGTCACTTAAAGGTACAGTCATTTAGTCGTCGGATCAAGAAAGAAGAGGATGCTCCGCGTCGGATGTATTCAGGATGCTGCCGCTCCGCTCCGGATGGATGAACATAGAAGATGCCGCCTGGATCAAGACTTCTGATGGACGGAAGACCTCTTCTTGCCCCGCTTGGATGAAGACTTCTGCCGGTCTGGATGTCCTCTTCTTCCCCATCGGATGAAGACTTCGGCCCGGCTGGGTGAACACGACTCAAGGTAGGGAGATCTTCAGGGGGGTAGTGTTAGGTTTATTTAAGGGGGGTTTGGGTTAGAGTAGGGGTATGTGGGTTGTAATGTGGGGGGGGATTGTGGTTTTTTTTACAGGCAAAAGAGCTGTTTTCTTTGGGGCATGCCCCGCAAAAGGCCCTTTTAAGGGCTGGTAAGGTAATAGAGCTGTTAACTTTTGTAATTTAGTATAGGGTAGGGCATTTTTTATTTTGGGGGGCTTTGTTATTTTATTAGGGGGCTAAGATTAGGTGTACTTAGTTTAAAATTCTTGTAATATTTTTTTATTTTTTGTAATTTAGTGTTTGTTTTTTTGTACTTTAGTTTAGTTTATTTCATTGTATTTAATTGTAGGTACTTGTAGATAATTTATTTAATGATAGTGTAGTGTTAGGTTTAATTGTAACTTAGGTTAGGATTTATTTTACAGGTAAATTTGTATTTATTTTAGCTAGGTAGTTATTAAATAGTTATTAACTATTTAATAACTATTGTACCTAGTTAAAATAAATACAAAGTTGCCTTTAAAATAAATATAAATCCTAACATAGCTACAATGTAACTATTCGTTATATTGTAGCTATATTAATAGCTAGTAGGGGGCTTAGATTAGGTGTAATTAGTTTAAAATTATTGTAATATTTTATTATTTTTGGTAATTTAGTGTTTATTTGTTTTTTGGTACTTTTCTGATGGATGGAAGACCTCTTCTTGCCCCGCTTGGATGAAGACTTCTGCCGGTCTGGATGTCCTCTTCTGCCCCATCGGATGAAGACTTCGGCCCAGCTGGGTGAACACGACTCAAGGTAGGGAGATCTTCAGGGGGGTAGTGTTAGGTTTATTTAAGGGGGGTTTGGGTTAGAGTAGGGGTATGTGGGTGGTGGGTTGTAATGTGGGGGTGGATTGTGTTTTTTTTTACAGGCAAAAGAGCTGTTTTCTTTTTGGCATGCCCCGCAAAAGGCCCTTTTAAGGGCTGGTAAGGTAATAGAGCTGTTAACTTTTGTAATTTAGTATAGGGTAGGGCATTTTTTTATTTTGGGGGGCTTTGTTATTTTATTAGGGGGCTTAGATTAGGTGTAATTAGTTTAAAATTCTTGTAATATTTTTTTATTTTCTGTAATTTAGTGGGGGCTTTTTGTACTTTAGTTTAGTTTATTTAATTGTATTTAATTGTAGGTACTTGTAGTTAATTTATTTAATGATAGTGTAGTGTTAGGTTTAATTGTAACTTAGGTTAGGATTTATTTTACAGGTAATTTTGTAATTATTTTAACTAGGTAGCTATTAAATAGTCAATATATATTTAATAGCTATTTAACCTAGTTAAAATAAATAAAAAAATGTCTGTAAAATAAATATAAATCCTAAAATAGCTACAATGTAACTATTAGTTATATTGCAGCTATACTAGGGTTTATTTTACAGGTAAGTATTTAGTTTTAAATAGGATTCATTTATTTAATTAATTTAATGATAGTGTAGTGTTAGGTGTAATTGTAACTTAGGTTAGGATTTATTTTACAGGTAAATTTGTATTTATTTTAGCTAGGTAGTTATTAAATAGTTATCAACTATTTAATAACTATTGTACCTAGTTAAAATAAATGCAAAGTTGCCTGTAAAATAAATATAAATCCTAAAATAGCTACAATGTAACTATTAGTTATATTGTAGCTATATTAATAGCTAGTAGGGGACTTAGATTAGGTGTAATTAGTTTAAAATTATTGTAATATTTTATTATTTTTGGTAATTTAGTGTTTGTTTGTTTTTTGGTACTTTTCTGATGGATGGAAGACCTCTTCTTGCCCCGCTTGGATGAAGACTTCTGCCGGTCTGGATGTCCTCTTCTGCCCCATTGGATGAAGACTTCGGCCCAGCTGGGTGAACACGACTCAAGGTAGGGAGATCTTCAGGGGGGTAGTGTTAGGTTTATTTAAAGGGGGTTTGGGTTAGAGTAGGGGTATGTGGGTGGTGGGTTGTAATGTTGGGGGTGGTGTTTTTTTTTTACAGGCAAAAGAGCTGTTTTCTTTGGGGCATGCCCCGCAAAAGGCCCTTTTAAGGGCTGGTAAGGTAATAGAGCTGTTAACTTTTGTAATTTAGTATAGGGTAGGGCATTTTTTTTATTTTGGGGGGCTTTGTTATTTTATTAGGGGGCTTAGATTAGCTGTAATTAGTTTAAAATTGCCGGTCTGGATGTCCTCTTCTGCCCCATCGGATGAAGACTTCGGCCCGGCTGGGTGAACACGACTCAAGGTAGGGAGATCTTCAGGGGGGTAGTGTTAGGTTTATTTAAGGGGGGTTGTGGTTAGAGTAGGGGTATGTGGGTGGTGGGTTGCAATGTTGGGGGGTGGTATTGTGTGTTTTTTTACAGGCAAAAGAGCTGTTTTCTTTGGGGCATGCCCCGCAAAAGGCCCTTTTAAGGGCTGGTAAGGTAATAGAGCTGTTAACTTTTGTAATTTAGTATAGGGTAGGGCATTTTTTTATTTTGGGGGGCTTTGTTATTTTATTAGGGGACTTAGATTAGGTGTAATTAGTTTAAAATTCTTGTAATATTTTTTTATTTTTTGTAATTTAGTGTTTGTTTGTTTTTTGCAATTTAGTGTTTGTTTGTTTTTTGTACTTTAGTTTATTTAATTGTAGATAATTGTAGGTACTTGTAGTTAATTTATTTGATGATATTGTAGTGTTAGGTTTAATTGTAACTTAGGATTTATTTTACAGGTAATTTTGTAATTATTTTAACTAGGTAGCTATTAAATAGTCAATAACTATTTAATAGCTATTTTACCTAGTTAAAATAAATACAAATTTGCCTGTAAAATAAATATAAATCCTAAAATAGCTACAATGTAACTATTAGTTATATTGTAGCTATATTAGGGTTTATTTTATAGGTAAGTATTTAGTTTTAAATAGGATTCATTTATTTTATTAATTTAATGATAGTGTAGTGTTAGGTGTAATTGTAACTTAGGTTAGGATTTATTTTACAGGTAAATTTGTATTTATTTTAGCTAGGTAGTTATTAAATAGTTATTAACTATTTAATAACTATTGTACCTAGTTAAAAAAAAAAAACTTGCCTGTAAAATAAAAATAAACCCTAAGATAGCTACAATGTAACTTTTAGTTATATTGTAGCTATCTTGGGGTTTATTTTATAGGTAAGTATTTAGTTTTAAATAGGATTCATTTATATAATAATAGTAAATTTATTTCGTTTTATTTAAATTATATTTAAGTTAGGGGGTGTTAGGGTTAGGGTTAGACTTAGGTTTAGGGGTTAATAACCTTATTATAGTAGCGGCGACGTTGGGGGCGGGAGATTAGGGGTTAATAATTGTAGGTAGTTGGCGGCGATGTTAGGGAGGGCAGATTAGGGGTTAATAAAGTTTATTATAGTGTTTGCGAGGTGGGAGTGCGGCGGTTTAGGGGTTAATACAATTATTATAGTGGCGGCGATGTCCGGTCGGCAGATTAGGGGTTAATACTTGTAGTTAGATTGCGGCGACGTTGGGGGGGCAGATTAGGGGTTAATAACTATAATGTAGGGGTCGGCGACGTTAGGGACAGCAGATTAGGGGTTAATAGCTATAATGTAGGTGGCGGCGATGTCCGGTCAGCAGATTAGGGGTTAATACTTGTAGTTAGATTGCAGCGACATAGGGGGGGCAGTTTAGTGGTTAATAACTATAATGTAGGGGTCGGCGATGTTAGGGACAGCAGATTAGAGGTTAATAGCTATAATGTAGGTGGTGGCGATGTCCGGTCGGCAGATTAGGGGTTAATACTTGTAGTTAGATTGCAGCGATGTTGGGGGGGCAGATTAGGGATTAATAACTATAATGTAGGGGTCGGCGATGTTAGGGACAGCAGATTAGGGGTTAATAGCTATAATGTAGGTGGTGGCGGTGTCCGGTCGGAAGATTAGGGGTTAAATAATTTTATTATAGGGTTTGCGATGTGGGGGTGCCTCGGTTTAGGGGTTCATAGGTAGTTTATGGGTGTTAGTGTACTAAATGGGTGTTAGTGTACTAAAACATACCGAATTTCGGAACTGAATTGAACCGAATAGAACCGAATTCAGCCGAATTTATTCTAATCCGAATAAATCCGAAACGAATTTATTCGAATCCGAATAAATCTGAAACGAATTCATTCAAATTTTGCCGAATTCGATTCGATCCGATCCGAAATTCGAAAAGTCCGAATCGATCCGAACCGAAAACGAACCGAATTTTTTAGCCATGCACATGTCTAATTTCAACATGATTATGTTTTATATATACTTAGAAGTGGTTTGGAATTTCTAAACAATGATGACATAAGGATATGGTATGCATATAGGCACTCAGATGAATAGCAATGACTGTCTGTACAATAAGAAGATGATTATTGTGATTTGGCATGGAATATGCATGTGACATCATGATGTCATTAATTACAAATCAGACATAAATGAAATTAGAATACAAGCATATGTTCATGCTGCATGATATGGAAAGGGGGGCAGTAGTGTATTCTAAAAAGAAAAAGAATAATAAATTTTAAAGTGCCAAAGATGTAGACTTTGATTTTCTTCATGAGAATGTTTACAAACAATAAGACATGTTGGATACATGTTAGATAGCTTTCACATACCATCAGACTCCATGGCTGCCTCTTCCTCCTCCGTCCCACATGTTACATCAATCTCTGTAAAACATAACATGTTGTGTACACGCTAATATCACATATTATAACATATGTTACTGTTGCTCCAAGACACACATCAATGTTGCATTAAAGATATACTGAGCCAAAGTTATGATTTACATCATTTTGATGGAGCATACAAATGACATTAGATTTGTTATTCTCAATGAGTAAGAATTTAATTTTAGTGTTTGTATTTTTTATAAATTCACAAAAGAAGAGTACATGGAACATTTTAGAGTTTTCATGTGTGTATCACTTCATGATTGTTGTCCAAATTTATAATAAAAACAAACATATGTTATCCATCTTCTGAAGAACAAAGGTGTAGACTAAGAAACTTTGAGATCTTAATCTATCAATATATAAACATAGGACTAAATTATATGTTTTAGTCAAATGTAATGCTTCATCAGAATCATGATCATAATATAGATTACAAATACACCTTCAATGACATATGAATAAGTCAATGGACTTACCAAAATGCTTTAAAGGCATCTCAGCATCGGTGCTGGATCCCCCTGGGCTCCCCACAACAACTATATCTATGAATGAGATAGATATCTATTAGTGAACACAGTTTGGACATCACTAAATCACCTCATTGTCGATTTTTCTGAATGATATACTTAGAAATGTGAAGAATAGAGCACTAATGTGAAGAATAAGTGCATGAGTGAATTAAGGTGAATTAAAATATGTCTTTAACATATGTTTAATTTCTGACTATATTAGACAGACAATTCATCTCATATGATTCTATTGCATATCTAAATATACCCATTGATCAATGTTTTTAAAAGAATACACACAAACAACATTTGGAATAAAAACTGGTGACAAATCGAACCCAAGCCATGTGTCACATCGATCTATTTGTGCAATGTACAGTAATCTTGTTTAAGACACAACACATATTGATCACAATGCAAAACAGAATTTATTAATCAAAATATGTAATCATGGTGCTGTTAGATTATGCTTATATCTATAAAGTAAATCCAAGAGTGAATATGTGATTTAGATATCAATATTGTTTCATCCAAACAATGTAAGGATGAATTAATCTATTGATTATTAAAGGGACACTGACTTCAATTTTGAAAAACATTGATTTAAAACGAAGTCAAATTTTTTGAAATTTTACATTTACTCCTATTCTAAATTTGTCTTTGTTTTTATTTTTTTAATGCAGCTAAGCAATTGTTTGTTTCATTAAATATTGCTTGTTGAAGGTATCCACCAATCAGCAAGAACAACCCAGGTTGGTCACCAAAAATGGACCAGCTTTTACATTCTTGCTTTTCAAATTAAGATACCAACGCCTAGATTTAGAGTTCTGAGGCCAAAGGGGTGCGTTAGCTACGCATGCTTTTTTCTGGCCGCACCTTTTAAATACCGCTGGTATTGAGAGTTCACAGAATGGCTGCGTTAGGCTCCAAAAAAGGAGCGTAGAGCATAATTAACGCAACTTCAACTCTCGATACCAGCGGTGCTTACGGACACGGCCAGCTTAAAAAACGTGCTCGTGCACGATTCCCCCATAGAAAACAATGGGGCTGTTTGAGCTGAAAAAAAACCTAACACCTGCAAAAAAGCCACGTTCAGCTCCTAACGCAGCCCCATTGTTTGCTATGGGGAAACACTTCCTACGTCTGCACCTAACACTCTAACATGTACCCCGAGTCTAAACACCCCTAACCTTACACTTATTAACCCCTATTCTGCTGCCCCCGCTATCGCTGACCCCTGCATATTATTATTAACCCCTAATCTGCCGCTCCGTAAACCGCCGCTACTTACATTATCCCTATGTACCCCTAATCTGCTGCCCCTAACACCGCCGACCCCTATATTATATTTATTAACCCCTAATCTGCCCCCCACAACGTCGCCTCCACCTGCCTACACTTATTAACCCCTAATCTGCCGAGCGGACCGCACCGCTATTATAATAAAGTTATTAACCCCTAATCCGCCTCACTAACCCTATAAAAAATAGTATTAACCCCTAATCTGCCCTCCCTAACATCGCCGACACCAAACTTCAAACATTAACCCCTAATCTGCCGACTGGAGCTCACCGCTATTCTAATAAATGTATTAACCCCTAAAGCTAAGTCTAACCCTAACACTAACACCCACCTAAGTTAAATATAATTTAAATCTAACGAAATAAATTAACTCTTATTAAATAAATTATTCCTATTTAAAGCTAAATACTTACCTGTATAATAAATCCTAATATAGCTACAATATAAATTATATTTATATTATAGCTATTTTAGGATTTATATTTATTTTAAAGGTAACTTTGTATTTATTTTAACCAGGTACAATAGCTATTAAATAGTTAAGAACTATTTAATAGCTAAAATAGTTAAAATAATTACAAAATTACCTGTAAAATAAATCCTAACCTAAGTTACAATTAAACCTAACACTACACTATCAATAAATTATTTAAATAAAATACCTACAATTACCTACAATTAAACCTAACACTACACTATCAATACATTAATTAAATACAATATCTACAAATAAATACAATGAAATAAACTAACTAAAGTACAAAAAATAAAAAAGAACTAAGTTACAAAAAATAAAAAAATATTTACAAACATCAGAAAAATATTACAACAATTTTAAACTAATTACACCTACTCTAAGCCCCCTAATAAAATAACAAAGACCCCCAAAATAAAAAAAATGCCCTACCCTATTCTAAATTACTAAAGTTCAAAGCTCTTTTACCTTACCAGCCCTGAACAGGGCCCTTTGCGGGGCATGCCCCAAAGAATTCAGCTCTTTTGCCTTTAAAAAAAACACATACAATACCCCCCCACAACATTACAACCCACCACCCACATACCCCTAATCTAACCCAAACCCCCCTTAAATAAACCTAATACTAAGCCCCTGAAGATCTTCCAACCTTATCTTCACCATACCAGGTTCAACGATCGATCCAGAAGAGCTCCTCCGATGTCTTGATCCAAGCCCAAGCGGGGGGCTGAAGATGTCCATGATCCGGCTGAAGTCTTCATCCAAGCGGGAGCTGAAGAGGTCCATGATCCGGCTGAAGTCTTCATCCAAGCGAGAGCTGAAGAGGTCCATGATCCGGCTGAAGTCTTCTATCAACGGCATCTTTAATCTTCTTTCTTCCGGATCCATGTTCATCCCGCCGACGCGGAACATCCATCTTCACCGACGACTTCCCGACAAATGACGGTTCCTTTAAGGGATGTCATCCAAGATGGCGTCCCTCGAATTCCGTTTGGCTGATAGGATTCTATCAGCCAAACGGAATTAAGGTAGGAAAATTCTGATTGGCTGATGGAATCAGCCAATCAGAATCAAGTTCAATCCGATTGGCTGATTCAATCAGCCAATCAGATTGAGCTTGCATTCTATTGGCTGATCGGAACAGCCAATAGAATGCGAGCTCAATCTGATTGGCTGATTGAATCAGCCAATCAGATTGAACTTGATTCTGATTGGCTGATTCCATCAGCCAATCAGAATTTTCCTACCTTAATTCCGATTGGCTGATAGAATCCTATCAGCCAATCGGAATTCGAGGGACGCCATCTTGGATCTTGGGAAGTCGTCGGAAGAAGAAGATGGGTCCGCGGTGGAGGTCTTCAAGATGGAGCCGGTCCTCATCGGATGAAGATAGAAGATGCCGCTTGGATCAAGATGGTTGCCGGTCCGGATCGCCTCTTCTTCCCGGATAGGATGAAGACTTTGGAGCCTCTTCTGGACCTCTTCAGCCACCGGATGATGGATGTCTAGCCCCCGCTTGGGCTTGGATGAAGATTTTGGAGCCAGGACGGATCGGTGTGATACCCGGCGAGGTAAAGACAAGGTAGGAAGATCTTCAGGGGTTTAGTGTTAGGTTTATTTAAGGGGGGTTGGGTTAGATT
The DNA here is from genome assembly GCF_027579735.1 of Bombina bombina. Lineage (NCBI taxonomy): Eukaryota > Metazoa > Chordata > Amphibia > Anura > Bombinatoridae > Bombina > Bombina bombina. Next base: position 1,287,098,838 of record NC_069501.1, read on the forward strand.
AGGGGTATGTGGGTGGTGGGTTGTAATGTTGGGGGGGGGTATTGTATGTTTTTTTTACAGGCAAAAGAGCTGAATTCTTTGGGGCATGCCCCGCAAAGGGCCCTGTTCAGGGCTGGTAAGGTAAAAGAGCTTTGAACTTTTGTAATTTAGAATAGGGTAGGGCATTTTTTTATTTTGGGGGGCTTTGTTATTTTATTAGGGGGCTTAGAGTAGGTGTAATTAGTTTAAAATTGTTGTAATTTTTTTCTAATGTTTGTAAATATTTTTTTATTTTTTGTAACTTAGTTATTTTTTATTTAATTGTATTTAATTTATTTATTGCTAGTGTAGTGTTAGGTTTAATTGTAGATAATTGTAGGTAGTTTATTTAATTAATTTATTGATAGTGTAGTGTTAGGTTTAATTGTAACTTAGGTTAGGATTTCTTTTACAGGTAATTTTGTAATTATTTTAACTATTTTAGCTATTAAATAGTTCTTAACTATTTAATAGCTATTGTACCTGGTTAAAATAAATACAAAGTTGCCTGTAAAATAAATATAAATCCTAAAATAGCTATAATATAATTATAATTTATGTTGTAGCTATATTAGGGTTTATTTTACAGGTAAGTATTTAGATTTAAATAGGAATAATTTATTTAATAAGAGTCAATTTATTTCGTCAGAATAAAATTATATTTAACTTAGGGGGGTGTTAGGGTTAGGGTTAAAATTAGCTTTAGGGGTTAAAAAATGTATTAGAGTAGCGGTGAGCTCCGATCGGCAGATTAGGGGTTAATACTTGAAGTTAGGTGTCGGTGATGTTAGGGAGGGCAGATTAGGGTTTAATACTATTTATTATAGGGTTATTGAGGCGGATTAGGGGTTAATAACTTTATTATAGTAGTGGTGCGGTCCGCTCGGCAGATTAGGGGTTAATAAGTGTAGGCAGGTGGAGGCGATGTTGAGGGGGGCAGATTAGGGGTTAATAAATATAATATAGTGGTCGGCGGTGTTAGGGGCAGCAGATTAGGGGTACATAGGGATAACGTAGTTGGCGGCAGTGTACGGAGCGGAAGATTAGGGGTTAAAAATTTTTTATAGAGTGGCGGCGATGTGGGGGGGCCCGGTTTAGGGGTACATAGGTAATTTATGGGTGTTAGTGTACTTTAGAGCACAGTAGTTAAGAGCTTTATAAACCGGCGTTAGCCCAGAAAGCTCTTAACTACTGACTTTTTTCTGCGGCTGGAGTTTTGTCGTTAGATTTCTAACGCTCACTTCAGACACTACTCTAAATACCGGAGTTAGAAAGATCCCATTGAAAAGATAGGATACGCAAAGGGCGTAGGGGGATCTGCGGTATGGAAAAGTCGCGGCTGGAAAGTGAGCGTTAGACCCTTTCCTGACTGACTCCAAATACCGGCGGTAGCCTAAAACCAGCGTTAGGAGCCTCTAACACTGGTTTTGACGGCTACCGCCAAACTCTAAATCTAGGCCCAAGAGAATTACGAAAATATGATTATAGGAGTAAATAATAAAGTTGAATATTGCATGCTCTATCTGAATGACAACAGAAATAATATGTGGTCAGTGCCCCTTTAATATTTAAATATCTTAATTTGACAATGTCGCTGTTAATGAATTGTCGAGTCCATATGTTGATGTAATGAATGGTATTGAGCATGCAATTACAATAAAATATGTAATTTAAGGATATCATCAAGATTCTTTAATTATCCTCTCTTAAAGGGACATGAAGCTCAAAATGTGTAATTGGATTAATTTTTAAATAAAATCCAGCCTGTGATTTGAAAAAAATTGTGAAAATCACGTGTCTAAATCCGTAAATTTAAAAATTTGCTTTCATGTCCCTTAAATGATAACAACCCAAAAACGTATGTAATGTATATTTTTCAAATAGAAACATATGCAAAATGTGTGATTGTTGTCAAAATATATAAAAAAAATGTCAAGCACTACACAGGGGCAGAATAGAAATTGGCCATGAAACTAATCTTACAGTAAAATGAAGATATCAAGAATATAAGGGATATCTTCAAATCATCATAATTTTAGATTTGTACTACAATGCAATCCAAATTTTGATTTGGGATTCTTAATTTAAACTAACAAGAAAAGAGAATTAGAGTACCCATATAAATATCGATAAATGTGAATGTATTATGTAATGTTATGTTCATGTTTCTAAGACAAATGGAAATTAAAATGAGACATACCATACTGTGACAAGCCCTGGCCTGAGGATCCAACACCAACATCCATATCTGTAAAATATTCAATGAGGATTGGATATCATTAATACAAATCAGGCCATGTAGAAAAACAACTTTAAAATAAATTTACATTGACAAACTAATAATCTATTTTTATTCACATGAGTTCATTGTTTCCTCAATTAATGTCACAATAAATCGATCCTGTATTCTTATTTCCCAAACTTTATGTTGTTGACTGTAGCTTTAATTCATTTGTTGTCTTCTTGCATTATCATCAATTGATATCTATATTTCATTGTTTATTCTTTTGATCTTGCTAGTATAGTTTTTATAATGTAGAAGATTATAAATAAGGATACTGTATTCTTCCCATATATACTAATTAACGTATACATTTGACCAACATGTGTAAAGCGATGCCAGTTACAGCAAACACATGTTCACGTGTGTGCGCAATTCTATCTTTCGTGATCATTGCGCAATGATTCTATGCTGAATTGCGCATCCGTGAATCTGAATTGATTTGGATATAGTAATGTGATGAGTATCATTTCATAAAGACTTAAAATATATTTTCAATTGGGTGTATTACGAGATTGAAATCGTATATTTGTTAATATTGAACAATAACAAATAATATTTATAACTGGGTTATGATTCTATAGTCAATGTATGAAATGGCGGATGATAGGGATTTCACGGATGCGCAATTCCATTTTCACTCTGTGACGCATATTCTGGAGAGCGCAAGAAACATCACTCCTATTTCATGTGTGACGAATCTAAAATCAGATATCTGAACATCATATGTAGCGTATGTTGTGAGATCTTTATAGGTTGAATATATGACTATATACACATTTCTTAAAAGTCTAATCAAATATTAATATATTATATAAAGTAGGATATTTACCTTGTTCAGTCTCTAGTTCAACTCCTCCCAGGACACCGTGCGGAGAAACAGCTGCACTGGCCCCCGGGTCCAGAGTTTGTGATCCAGCAGCTGTGAGGGAAGAAGAAGAGGCCAAGGATGGAGAGGATCGAAATCTGCTGGGGACCTGGAGACTGAGGAGGTCGCATAAAGTGACCTCATAAGGGAGTAGGTAGAGTTTCCATTCTGGATTATCTTTCTTTCCATCTCTTTTACAGGCTTGTACCCACTACCTTATGAGGTCGACTTTTTTGTGCAGATGCAAATTCATATCTCCGAACCTCCGCATGATCTGATACTGCCAGAGGGCCTTCTTAACAATCACATCTCTCGACTTCTTCTGGTTCCCAAACAGCTGCGGATAAAACTTCTGGACTGCGTGGACCAGTGCAGCACTCTCCGACTTGGTGAACCTGGGAGGTGTCATGCCTGCTGGGTTGTCGAAAATATATTATAATAATAATAATAATAATAATAATAATAATAATAATAATGATATATACTGCCTGCAGACATTAGAGAACTGACAAAGATGGCAACGTGTAATGGACTTTTATATGGTGAAGTAAACATGAGATGCACCATGGGACAAGTTATCTGTACATCTGATTGGATAAAATTTTGAAATATTGTTATCATGTCTGTGAGAGCATCCTGACTCAAGTTGTGTTTGTGTAATGAACTCTGATTGGTTGTTCCTTAATGTTTCATATATTAGTAACTTCCATACACATACCTCCTGGTGGTGCTGTTACTTCATTTTTCATGTAGACTTATTTGTAACTCATGGGGCTGTTATGCAGATATGTGTGACACAGATTTAATATACGTGATCCGTTAAATATTAATGTTTCAATTATCGTAAAAATCTAATACTGTCACATTATTAAATGTTGTAGACATTTCTATGTTTAATATCATTCTGTTTGTTTAATACAAATACGTTTTATTAATACAAATTTTACATTGTATGTATTTATTGTTCATTAAATCAATTTGTGACTTATTGTGAAGTATTGACATTGCTCTATTAAATGTATTTATAATGCACATCGATTGTGTGCTATTGAGTGACATTAGACTAGAATGTATAAAGATGCGAATCTCGTGTTGCCAGATACGTTTCCCACGCGACATTTCTGAAATGCGTAATTTCTGGTTATAATGTCCGTAACTTGGATAATCTGTTTATAAATGTTAATCTACACGTTTGTTTCTTATTAGTAAATAAAGCTAGAGCTTGTATTTGTCTGAACTGCTCACATGTTATTGTTCAATGGCGTCTTTGATTTTTAAAGAGACATTACAACCAAATATTTACTAAAAATGATCCGGAGAGAGAATAAATGTTTAGACTTTAAAATGTAACTGAATTTATCTTTTGATTTAGATATCCTTAACTGAAGAAATTTCAATGCACATGGTTGAGCCAATCTCATAAGGAATCTCTGTGCATCCACCAATCTTCATCTACTGAGCCTATCTCGATATGCTTTTCAAGAAAAGTATGTCAAGATAATGAGATAAGAGAAGTAAAAGACACTCTTTTTAAATCGCAAAAGGATATTTTGTGTTCATGTCCCTTTAAGTAGACATTTCCCAATAATGCTTGAAAGATCATAAACCTATGCACCTCCCTTTCTCAAACTTATTATAACATGTGACTAAAGCATATTTATATTACCTTCTGGATTGTTTTCCCCACTGTGAATGAAATATATTCTAATGGCTGTATTTAGCCATCTTCAGCTTAAAGGGACATTAAGCTATATGTTCTTTACTGATTTCGATGGATAATAGAATATTAAAACAACTTCATATTTAGTTTTATTCTCTCATTAGCTTTTTAAAATGTATATTCTTGGCTGAAAAGCATAGCTAGATAGGCTCTTTTGATGCTGATTGATGGTTGCACATAGATGCCTTATGTCATTATCTAAGCCATGTGCATTGATATTTATTTATCAAAGGATATTTAAAGACTGAATATAATTAGATAATAGTACATTAAAATGTGGTTTCAGTTAAAAATTTGTATTGTCTATAATTCAATAACTAATATATTTTTTGAATGTCCCTTTAAGGACCAAACCATTAGGAATATGTGGAGTTAACATTGTAGAAATAAACTAAAGGGGAATGAAAATACATATAGATATGTGATATCTAACCAAGAGGTAAGATGAATAATTTTTGGAAATTATATTACAAACTAGCTATAGTTAAATGACACTTCAAATGACTCCACTAGAACAGAAAAGTAATCAATATGGCATACAATAACTAGCTTGTGCTAAATATGAAATTAACTGACTTAACATTTTAAAAATATTTTAAACATATAAAATAATTTTTAAACTATACTGATTATAATAATGTTTTTGGATACCTAAGGAAGATACAAGATATTATAAAACAAATTGAACATTCAACTACACTGTCACTTTAATGTAAGTTAACCACTTTCCTTTCTTAAAAGTGAAAAGAACAAAGTTGTTATGTTGAATTCAGACTACATATCCTCATAAACATTTTCAAATTTTACCATCTATAAATTACACAATAAAAGCATCGATGGATTTAACTCCAAATTATTTTAGGAAAGATACTTGACTTTAACATTATCTGAATAAGTGGATTTTAGATTATTAATTCAATCCATGATGCAAAATTTTATATCAGGCATGTGCTTGTCAAATAGACAACTAACAGTCATGGGAGTCTATTATTTTTTTACTTGTCAGATTAGATGTATATATTGATTATAATCTGTTTGTTAAAAAGATGATTTAAAAAAAAGATTTAGTATGAAAAAATATATATTGACAAGAAAATAAATTAAATTTGAAGAAAAAAAAAGAACAAGTGTCACAGATGAAACTCTGAAAAAGAAAGAAAAATATTATAAACATTAGTTATTTCATGAACACATGTCTTAAAATATTCATTAAATCAAATAACTTTAAAATCATCTTGTGTCTATGCTCTAACATTTTAAAAAAATTTTGCAAGATATTTTGAAAAAAAATAAAAAAAGGTTCATACATGAAATCTATACCTATCCATAATTTAAAATACCATTATATTGTCTAATCAATATTACATTTAAATATCAGCATTTAAAATTAGACAAAATAATGCATATAACATTTTAAAAATAAAATTTATATGTATGCTGAACATGAATGTAATATTTCATGTCCCTTCAAATAATACCTCTATATAAACTATAATATGTATTCCTTTGTCTGATTGTTCAGAATTGGATTCCTCTGTAGCACAAAGTAGGGGTAATGTATGTAAGCTACAAATCTTCTAATATAGGACATGTATCTTTTCCTAATTTTTAACATTCTTCCTCCTGTGATTCTTAACTAGCATGCATTGGACAAACCAACCTGGATTATGCATGGTCTTTGAAAGTCAATTTTCTTGAAAATAACAGTTTATCTTCATTAGGTGTCTTATTCATCATTTCCAAAATAGAGGATTGTGAAATACCATCTAAAATAAAAAAAATAATCTAAGTGTCTCCAATAGGATGCCTCCACAGCCTTAATCCATCAAATTGTTGCCACTTACCATGTGAACGTGTCTTTGTATGGTTTTCCAGGTCAGCACATTTGAAAGACAATGCCAGACATGATCCCATTGGTATTCTTCACTTTCAATCTTGGATTCTTCACTTTCAATCTTGGATTCTTCACTTTCAATCTTGGATTCTTCACTTTCAGTCTGGGAATTCTTCACTTTCAGTCTGGGAATTCTTCACTTTCAGTCTGGGAATTCTTCACTTTCAGTCAGGGAATTCTTCACTTTCAGTCTTTAGATGAAGTCATCTCCCTAATGGCAGAAAAAGTGCAAATCAAACAATTAATACAAGTGTGTGAATTAGTTCTGCACCCCTCTCCCACCCCCCATTTCTGAAACAATTTCTGTCACTAGCTTACTAAGCGTGTGTAGCATTGTGTTATGTTCTATCAATCAAGTGTGAAGATGAGTCATATTGAGCAGACCTAACCTCTAATGTGTGACTTTGAATCTGACTTTGAACCATAGTCTTGCTAGAGGATCCCTTTCTGAGTATCCAAAATTTAAGTAACGTGTAAACTAAATACTAGTTTGTAAAATGTATGCCATATGATGTCTTTTTGTGCCAAATTTCTGCCAGCCACATACATTATTTATACTTACCAGCTGATGTTGTCTTTAAAAACCAGGTGGCAAAGTGGTTACAGGACCCAATGACCAGAGCATCACCTATATTAATAAATGTAAAAATTGTAATCATTTGATGAACAATCCTAACATGTTTGCACAATTCTCTACTTGTCATTTCCCTAGAATTCACATATATTGTCAATACTCCTATCTAACTTTTATTATTTACCGTTTGAAGTGGCGGTCGATGATGTGTGCTCTGACATTGAGCCCCTTGTCCCGGAATGGCCCCTCTAGAACAGGGTCATCCTCCTCATCTTGGAGGAGGCATCGGGGTGCCTGGACGGCCTGCAGCATCCCAGCCCGCTGTGCAATATTATGCAGGATGCTGCAGGCTATAACGATCTTCGCCACCTTCCTAGGGCTGTACTGGAGGGCTCCTCCCGACCTGTCAAGGCATCTGAATCTCATTTTGTGGAGCCCAAACATCCTCTCCACTACAGCCCTAGTCCGCTTGTGTGCCCTATTGTAGCGATCCTGGGCCTCATCATTGGGGTTACGTATAGGTGTAATGAGCCAAGGCCGGCTCATGTAACCAGAATCATCTATAAATTATGAACATAACAAAATGAATTTTTTTTTTAAATTATATTAAAATACTTTTCATTTGTGTACACGAAAATCCACTAACATAAAAATTTTCAATGAAAAATAATAATATGGTTAAATAGCATTCTCTATCTGCCCATTTCAGCTAAGACATGCTACATATCTGTTTTTAGCTAAAACTATACATTTGCGGAACGAGACAATGACATGGTTAAATTGCATTCTCTATCTGCCCATTTAAGCTAAGACATGCTACCTATGCGTATTTCGCATAAACCAGACCTTTGCTAAAATAAAAACAAAATGGTTAAATTGCATTTTCAATCTGGCCATTTAAACTAAGACATGCTACATAATAATCTGTTTTTAGCTAAAACTAGACATTTGCGGAAAGAGACAATGACATGGTTAAATTGCATTCTCTATCTGCCCATTTCAGCTAAGACATGCTACATATCTGTTTTGAGCTAAAACTAGACATTTGCGGAAAGAGACAATGACATGGTTAAATTGCATTCTCTATCTGCCCATTTAAGCTAAGACATGCTACATATCTGTTTTGAGCTAAAACTAGACATTTGCGGAAAGAGACAATGACATGGTTAAATTGCATTCTCTATGTGCCCATTTAAGCTAAGACATGCTACATATCTGTTTTGAGCTAAAACTAGACATTTGCGGAAAGAGACAATGACATGGTTAAATTGCATTCTCTATCTGGCCATTTAAGCTAAGACATGCTACATATCTGTTTTGAGCTAAAACTAGACATTTGCGGAAAGAGACAATGACATGGTTAAATTGCATTCTCTATCTGCCCATTTAAGCTAAGACATGCTACATATCTGTTTGGAGCTAAAACTAGACATTTGCATAAAGAGATAATGACATGGTTAAATTACATTCTCTATCTGGCCATTTCAGCTAAGACATGCTACATATCTGTTTTAAAATAAAACTAGACATTTGCGTAAAGATAAAGAAATGGTTAAATTGCATCCTAGAGCTGCACATTTTGCACATTACCCAAACAACTTTTTTGGGAAGACTACAGTGGTCATTGTCTAACTAATTAACCATGTTGTGCACAAGTACTCACCAACGAGATACCCAGGTGGAAATTGTCTTTCCTCAAACTGCCGCCACAGGGACGACAGAGAGAGGATGCGGGCATCATGACAAGCCCCGCAGAAATTCGCACACACCTGCATAATCGGCATCCATGCGTCACAAACATACTGCACGTTGAGGCTATGGAAATGTTTGCGATTTCGGAAGGGCAAGTCATCGGCTGGAGCACGCAGCGCAATGTGGGTGCAATCTATTGCTCCCAAGACATTGGGCAATTCAGCTATTGCAAAGAATTCCCTCTTCAGGCACCTCCAATCACCATCGTTTTGAGGGAATCCTATGTAATGCTTACTGATACGTACCATGGCATCCAGAAAGTGATCAAACACTACCGAGAATGTACCTTGAGACAGGCCATGCATGTACATCTCTCCAGATTGAAAACTCCCGGAGGCCAGGACGTATATACAACTTAGCATCTTAGTGATGCCAGGGACAGCAGTCCTTATTCGTATACGTGGCTCCAGATGAGGTCTAAGAACATCGTAAAGGCCAATGAACTGTTCGCGATTGAGCCTATACTTGTCAAAAACCTCAAAGTCACTCATGTTTTCCAAGGTGGGTCTCACCCTGTAGACACGAGGACCTCGAACCAAACGAGCCCTTCGTCTCTCTTGGAGTCGCTGAGCCCGTCTGATTCTCTGATTCTATTAACCACTACTTCTGCAACAGCACCACCAGCAGCGTCTATCAGATCGTCATCCATATTTGCTAAGCTAAGCAGCACAAAGCCAAACAGCAGAGCAAACACAACACAAAGAGTAACAAGGTATGCAAAAACACAGAAGCGAATTGATACAATGTCGATCACAAGGGACGTTTTGGCCCTGTTGTTTGGGGGATTTATAGTGCAATTAGTCCAATGGTAGTGAGTTTGTAATGATTGCTGATTATGTACACTTGTTTGTATGTGAGCGGCGCGAATGCTTTCAAAGTGGGCTTTTTTTAGATGTTTGCTGAATTCCCCCCCCCCAAAGAATGAATCTCAATGTGAAAGTGTAAAATGTAACATATACAGTGCATCTTTGGAATGTTTGTTCATATGCGTAATAAATATTTATTAAACGCGATCTTATAGTAAAAAGCACACATCCACGCTAACATGAATGAAAGTGCATAGTTGTGTATAATGTGCATCGAATGTGATCGATCAATGTTGCTGCAATATTGTTTGTAAACGATAAAGTAACAGCTGCCATCTGTAGTATTGTATATATAAGTAATTGGCGAGATGTCAATATTGTACGCATCTCATTAAAATCGCAATAATAATTCTGAACTTCCGGCTGTCATCTGTAGTATTGTATATATAAGTGATTAGCGAGATGTCAATATTGTACGCGTCCCATTAAAATCACACTAATAATTCAGAACTTCCGGCTGTCATCTGTAGTATTGTATATATAAGTGATTTGCGAGATGTCAATATTGTACGCGTCCCATTAAAATCGCACTAATAATTCCGAACTTCCGGCTGTCATCTGTAGTATTGTATATATAAGTGATTAGCGAGATGTCAATATTGTACGCAGCCCATTAAAATCGCACTAATAATTCCGAACTTCCGGCTGTCATCTGTAGTATTGTATATATAAGTGATTAGCGAGATGTCAATATTGTACACATCCCATTAAAATCGCACTAATAATTCAGAACTTCTGGCTGTCATCTGTAGTATTGTATATATAAGTGATTAGCGAGATGTCAATATTGTACGCGTCCCATTAAAATCGCACTAATAATTCCGAACTTCTGGCTGTCATCCATAGTATTGAATATATAAGTGATTGGCGAGATGTCAATATTGTACGCGTCCCTTTAAAATCACCATAATAATGATGTTCCAAACTGTCATTTACGTATATGTAGTATTGTAGTATTGTAGTATTGAGTGCTAAAGTTCTGAAAGGGGCGGTACAGTCCTTAAGCTGTAATGTGTATGGTTGAAGACAAAGTATTGTTTTATGGGACTTTTGTTGCTGGACATTTAAACTCATTTTTTAGGCTATATAAGTTCCAACAAATACAAAATATCAGCCGTATTTGTGAGTACATACTAAAGGTTACATGAGGCTACTTTAGTTACAACTTCTTTGTACTGACGAAGTAACATAAGCATTTCATTTTGTCTATTATTATAACTTAACAGCCGATAGTCTCACCCTTGTTTTTAAATGTTTTCATTGTCATTTTAGGATTAAATTGATATTTTCACTTGTTTTACCACCGGTGGTATTAGGTATTTATATTGTTTCTTAATAAATATTATCAATGATTTTATAATATATACTCACAAAGTTTAGCCTCATTAGCAGCAAAGCAATGCTGGGAGCTAAAATATACAAAGCAAAGACCAGCACAACCGAGCAATATTACAAGTGGAGCGCTATTTAATGCTCGCGGGCTAACTCCGCTAGAAGTAAGCTTTTTGCACACGTTGGGTTGCACTCATATTACAAGTTAAAAGTAAACAGTTCTTGCTTCTGCTAACCCGAAGCCGAACTTACAATATCGCGCGCCATAACGTATTTTACATAGTACAATAGGTTCTATTTATTCTTAAAATGCATATTTCCACATATATCTAATGATTTTTTACACACACACACACATATATATATATATATATATATATATATATATATATATATATATATATATATATATATATACCTGTTTATATACATAATTATATATAGCTATAGATATATACAGATTTACATAGGAATATTTATTTATAAATAAATAATACATAATGTGCAAAGCATTTGAATGTGAAATATTTACAGTAAATACATAGTTTAAACCTTTATTAAAGGGACAGTCTACACCAGAATTTTTATTGTTTTGCATAACCAACACATTTATATTATTACACTTTTAACCTCTGTGATTATCTTGTATCTAAGCCTCTGCAAACTGCCCCTTTATTTCAGTTATTTTGACAGACTTACAGTTTAGCCAATCAGTGCCTGCTCCCAGATAACTTCACGTGCACGAGCACAGTGTTATCTATATGAAATACGTGAACTAACATCCTCTAGTGGGGAAAAACTGTTAAAATGCAATCTGAAAGATGTTCGCTTCAAGGTCTAAGAAATTAGCATATGAACCTCCTAGGTTAAGCTTTCAACTAAGAATACTAAGAGAACAAAGCAAAATTGGTGATACAAGTAAATTGGAAAATTGTTTAAAATGACATGCTCTATCTGAATCATGAAAGTTTATTTTGGCCTAGACTGTCCCTTTAAATATAAATGTTACGGACAAGGCGAACTTGCCAGTGATAACTGAAGAAGACAGAACTAATCGAAATGCTGAGATCACAAGGGCTGAAGTAATAGCAGCTATAAAAGATCTTAAGCCTGGGAAGGCCCCGGGACCTGATGGATTCCCGGGGGAGTACTATAAGGCGGTTAGGGAAGTCCTAGTGCTGCATTTGATAACGTTTGCAAATCACATTATGAAAGGGGGACAAATACCAGAGGAACTCCTTAGAGCCAAAATTGTAGTTATACCAAAACAAGGAAAAAACCTTAACTTATGTAGCAGCTATAGGCCCATCTCCCTCATCAATCAAGATGTTAAGATAGTGACAAAAATACTGGCCAACCGACTTAAACATATTCTACCCAGTATTATTCACCCTGACCAAGTGGGATTCATTAAAGATAGGGAAGCTCCTGATAATATTCGCAGAATGGTATCGATAATAGATTTTTTACGAGATAGAAAAATGCCTTCTCTGGTCCTCTCACTGGATGCGGAGAAGGCATTTGATAGGGTCGACTGGAAATACATGATAGATCTTTTGTCACGCCTGGGGTTTGAGGGCAATTTCCTGAAGGCGATTCAAGGGTTATATTCCAGGCCCACGGCATTTGTTCGGGCGATAGGGCACCAATCAGACAATTTCCAAATACTTAATGGCACTAGACAAGGCTGTCCGCTCTCACCTCTGATCTTTGCCATATGCATTGAACCATTGGCAAAATATATACGCAACTGCCCTGATATAACCGGCCTAGAGGTAGGAAAATTCCATCATAAAATCACCTTATTTGCGGATGATGTGCTGCTGACTATTTCTAAACCTCTACATTCACTACCATATGTATATCAAGCAATACAACGGTTTTCTCAAATATCAGGATATAAAATTAATATAGACAAATGTGAGGCGCTTCCCCTTTCTATCCCTAAACATACAATCAAATCGATAGAAGCAAACTTTGACTTTAATTGGGCTCCAGATGGGTTGAAATATTTAGGCATTAAGTTAATGCCACACTCCTCAAAGCTTTATGAAGCAAACTATACCCCTTTATTTAAAGTGATTAGATCTGATCTGGGAAAATGGAAGAAAATGTTTTTTTCTTGGTATGGGAGACTATCTGCGATAAAAATGACGATTTTGCCTAGAATACTATACTTTTGCCTAGAATACTATACTGCAGAAATAGCTAGCCTTCAGAGAGACATACATAACTTCCTAAGAGATAACAAGCACCAGAGAATACCCCACACTATCTTAAACAGACACAGGCAACTGGGAGGGATAGGTGTCCCCAATCTACTTGATTACTATAGGGCAGCAAGACTGGCCCAAGATTCCCTCTTAAGCAGGAGACAGGAGGACGTAATATGGCCTCTTTTAGAGGCAGAGATGATGGGACAGGAGACTCCGGATGGCATCCTTTGGTGTAAAGAGCTGCTTAGTGGACACGCCATATACCAAAACAAAATCACACTACTCTCTAGACGACAGTGGCCAACCTCACGAAATATGGAAAGAATTCTCCCCTTGCGCTCAAAGGTACTACCCTTGAAATACATTGTTAATAGAGAATTTAAATATCACATTAGAAAGTGGGAAAACAAAGGGCTATATAGGGTAGCAGACATATATTCCCAGGGTACTCTGTTGACTTTCACCCAACTTCAGCAGAAACTTGAGCCTCTTCCATTGCCATGGTTTTTATACCTCCAAGTAGTATCAGCTACACGTACATACATGGACAAATCCCCGACACACACTAAACAATCTGAGCTTGAACACCTCTGCACGGCGTCCACTCGACCCAAGAGAGCAATATCTAGGTTATACATTTCAATCCAGGAATCTAAAAGAGATTCTAAAACAACAATAATGACAAAATGGGAAGTAGACATAGATAAAGAATTACAATGGGATAGATGGCAAAGGATATTGCACCAAACCTGTAAGGGCCTCATTGGTGCTGATTTGAGAGAAAATGCACTAAAGACGTCTTTCAGATGGTACCTAACCCCAACTAAGACGGCCCATATGGGAAAAGGGAGTTCTAAATTCTGTTACAGAGGGTACAGAGAAGTAGGGTCATATCTACACATGTGATGGGAATGTCCCAAAGTATATCAAGTATGGCAAGAGTTGTCTTCACTACTGGAAAGAGTGTTGGGCGAGCGGATTAATCTTACCGCCGCTCAGGCTCTGTTGCATGAGCACATTCCTAGACTGAACAAACACATTAATACGTTTTTTAGAATACTGTGCACCACAACCAGGATAGTGATCGCCAAATACTGGAAGACGGAGGTACCGTCATGGTCAGAGGTAACAGCTAGAGTTAAATTGGTGTACTCGATGTATGAATCAGCAGCACAAATTCAAGACACAGAGGCCCAATTTCAGAAAGTCTGGTTTTATTGGATGCTGGCAGGGGAGAATAGCCTGACTTCGGTGGTAGCGGAAGGGGAGGTGGAGCGGAGAGAAGTGAGAGGTAGTGTTCAAGGGGAGAGTAGAGGTGGTGAGGAACAGAGCTAGCTGCTAAATTTAGGAGCAAGACAAGATGAGTAAACAATTAATTGAAATCTTAAAATTACAAAATACAACGCTGAAATGTTAAGGTGTAAGTTGGAATCGTGCATTGATTATTGTTTTTATGTTTACATAGTTTTAGTTTTAAGTTATTGTTATTGAGGCTGGGAATCTACGTAGACTATGCCTCCTGCACATTACATGCTCCCCAAGCAAATTATATATGATGGGCTTCATTGAGAAAATGTTTGAGGGATCATGTGTTTATGTTTAAACTACACACTCCTGTCTGAAATTGTACAGCAGACTGCACATAGTGAAAGGGACTAATCTCATCAAAACAAACATGTGGAAACCTGTTTGCTGACCTCTGAAGTAGCTTTATATAGCAGCTTAGGTGTATTTTCAAGTAAAGAAGAGACTTTTTGAAATCAGAAGTGCTATAGAAAGACATTCTTTTTGAAATGTGATTACTGTTCCCTAAGATCTGATGTTCTCTAATGATTGAAAGTCTGTACCTTTTCATTCTTTTTTTGTGATGTTATTGATGGAGGAGTGTGATTAATAAAAATTTATTTCAATTAAATATAAATAATACATAAATATGATTTTACATGTTTTCAGCTACTTAACTGCAAAGGGTTCCAATGCACTATATATTTATATATATATATATATTCTCCAAAGAGGTTGAACACCAAATAGCGCAAAAGAACTCCTTGTTAGATAAAAAAACTTCCTTTATTGTAGCAAAAGTAAAAACATGACAGCAAAAAACGCAGCTGTGATAAAGCACTAAAAATACTAAGACACAATGTCAGCAATCGAGACCACACGCAGACATGTTTCGTGCGGTTGCACACTTGATCACTGCTTGAAACCAGTCATGATCGCCCATTGCTTTATAACACTTTAATTAAAGAAACACTTGCATTGTTGTAGACATTGTGCCTGTTCACACTGTTCATAATTTTTCATTTGTTGAACGACAAAAAAAAAGGTTTTTTTATAGAAAAATAGCAAATGTAAGATAATAATATGTGGTTATTTAAACAATATGTAACTCACACAATATTATAATTATACTGCTTCAGTTACATGTCGCTTCATCCTTATTTTATTACTTCAAACACAATTGGGTATGAGAATTGTTTGTCTTTATAAACATAAGAACATTTAAGAAGATATAACGTCATCCGAAGCAACAAATTATAAATGATATGTATCAATTCTTCTTTGAGTACTATAGATCTTATGTATAGATATTTTTAAACCCTATTTGAGGTCATTTCGCCTATATCAAACAATCATTATCCATATGTATATTAAACTAATTTCATCATGTTTTGGTAGGAACATACACTTCATTTGATTATTAAATTTGATGTTCATTTGAGCTCATTTCATATGTATTAAAAACTAACTACCATGCCTACATTAGAAAAAAAAAATGTCATCATGTCTGAACATAGATATACTTTTCATTTGATTTTTAAATTTTGTGTTGATTTCTATTCTTCAATATATTTCATCATATTTGTGCACAGATATACATTTCATTTGATTTCTATATTTTATATTAGTTTCTGTTTTTAAAATACATTGACCATTATAAATATAATGAATTCCAATAGTGAATAATGATATTTAAGAATGATTTGCATATATTCAGTAACCAATTCCTGACATAGAATCAATAAATTTTGTGAATCTCAATTGACAAATAGATCCAAATCCCTTCTCATATTTAACCCTAGTGGGCTACAGGTTTTTAGTGTGAACATCCAAAAGACTTCACGTTTATTAAGTTTATCTTCTCTGTCCCCCCCTCGTTTCCATAGGGGAACGTGATCAATACCTTGGATTTTAAGCAAGGATGCATCTGAATTATGTTGAGTTTTAAAATGTCTGGATACTGGGGTATCTGTGTCATCATCCTCAATCGATCTTAAATGCTGTAGGAACCTATCTTTCAAACTTTGCTTTGTTTTACCTACATATTGGATTTTACAAAGGTCAAATCTTAATAGATATACTACGTGTGTAGTTGAACAATTGATGTAGTATTTAATGTTATATTCTTGCTGGAGTCACATATGAGGAAAAAATACTTCCCTCTATTACATGATTGCAAGTTTTGCATATGTTTCTTCTGCACCTGAAGAAACCTTTCCTTTCCTTTACCCAACACTTATTTTGTTTACATACAAAGAGAGAAGCGCTCTACCAGGAACGAACAACAGCTCAGTGGCTTGTTCTATGGCGATTTACCACCTGGAAGCAGCCTCTTTTAGACCAGTGTGCTTTTCACAGAAGAAAACTTTCCTGAATTATATCAGTCTGATCCTGCCAAGTAAGGTCAGTCCAGCCCTGAAATACCAGGCAATTCTCCTCTGAACAAGGAACATGACAGCCCCAGACGATCGTTTCGGCCTCCTATGGGCCTCGTCAGTGAGGTGCAGCCACATTCCTCTAAGCACACTGGGCTTATTTTGTTTAGCTGGTAAATTGGATGGAGAAAGGTAACTATAGAGTGTTTTTCCTCTTTTAGATATTAAATCTACACCTTTACTAGTTATTATCTTTAGTATTGGATCTGAGTGTAGTAAGCAGCAACAGACACTACAAACAACATCAGAAGAAAGGACAACAGAAGAAATACATTACGAGATCACAAGGACAGAACAAACAGAAATGAATGTGGATATGAGTGTCTGCAATTTATCTGATATAACTCTGAGTAACACAGAAATCAAACTACTGTCTAAAGGTCTCAATTTTGTGCCATCAGCCCACTTTAATCTGTTTGAAACAGTCTTAGATGTAAACAGTTTTGTGCGAAAACTAACTTTAAGAAAACATTTTTTTCTGAAAGTGAGCGAATGACACAAATAGGGACCGATGAGTCTACTAATGAGAGTTCCACGTCAGCTTTTTCATTTTCTGACTTATGTGCAGTTAAAGATCTGCAAGATCTAGCTGAAGAGAGCAACAGTGAGTTTAAAAATAAGATATCAGAAGAAGAAATAAAATTCAGTCATTTGAAAAAGAAAAGCACCTTTTACCCAGTTCATACTAGACCAAAAGTACTAGATATTTTCCAAAAAAACAGTGGAGAGTAAATTAAGAATCTTACATGAAAAAAATCTTAAAAGTAAGAAGAAAAAATATTCTAATCTAACTAACAAAGAAAAGGTAGCTTTGATGGCACTAAAAGAAAATAATAACAAAATGATCCGTCCCTCAGATAAAGGAGGAAATGTGGTCATCTTACACTGAAGATTATCTTAAAGAGGCCAGAAGGCAGTTGTCTGATCAAGAGGTATACATTAAACTAGATGGAAAGCCCACTAGAGAATTTAGGAAAGAGTTACTTAAGATAACTAAAATAGCTAAACTAAATAACATCATAACTCCTTCACTGGAAGAAGTCTTAACTCCATCTAACTCACGGATAGGTTTAGAGTTCTGCGGCCAAAGGGGTGCGTTAGCTATGCATGCTTTTTTTCCCCCGCACCTTTTAAATACCGCTGGTATTTAGAGTTCACAGAAGGGCTGCGTTAGGCTCCAAAAAAGGGAGCGTAGAGCATATTTACCGCCACTGCAACTCTAAATACCAGCGGTGCTTACGGACGTGGCCAGCTTCAAAAACGTGCTTGTGCACGATTCCCCCATAGGAAACAATGGGGCTGTTTGAGCTGAAAAAAAACCTAACACCTGCAAAAAAGCAGCGTTCAGCTCCTAACGCAGCCCCATTGTTTCCTATGGGGAAACACTTCCTATGTCTGCACCTAACACCCTAACATGAACCCCGAGTCTAAACACCCCTAGCCTTACACTTATTAACCCCTATTCTGCCGCCCCCGCTATCGCTGACACCTGCATATTATTATTAACCCCTAATCTGCCGCTCCGTACACCACCGCAACCTACATTATCCCTATGTACCCCTAATCTGCTGCCCCTAACACCGCCGACCCCTATATTATATTTATTAACCCCTATTATGCCGCCCCCGCTATCGCTGACCCCTGCATATTATTATTAACCCCTAATCTGCCGCTCCGTACACCGCCGCAACCTACGTTATCCCTATGTACCCCTAATCTGCTGCCCCTAACACCGCCGACCCCTATATTATATTTATTAACCCCTAATCTGCCGTCCCCAACGTCGCCTCCACCTACCTACACTTATTAACCCCTAATCTGCCGACCGGAGCTCGCCGCTACTCTAATAAATGTATTAACCCCTAAAGCTAAGTCTAAACCTAACACTAACACCCCCCTAAATTAAATATAATTTAAATCTAACGAAATAAATTAACTCTTATTAAATAAATTAATCCTATTTAAAGCTAAATACTTACCTGTAAAATAAACCCTAATATAGCTACAATATAAATTATAATTATATTGTAGCTATTTTAGGATTAATATTTATTTTACAGGCAACTTTGTAATTATATTAACCAGGTACAATAGCTATTAAATAGTTAATAACTATTTAATAGTTACCTAGTTAAAATAATTACAAAATTACCTGTAAAATAAATCCTAACCTAAGTTACAATTAAACCTAACACTACACTATCAATAAATTAATTAAATAAATTACCTACAATTATCTACAATTAAACCTAACACTACACTATCAATAAATTAATTAAATACAATACCTACAAATAAATACAATTAAATAAACTAACTAAAGTACAAAAAATAAAAATAAAAAGTTACAAACATAATAAAAATATTACAACAATTTTAAGCTAATTACACCTACTCTAAGCCCCCTAATAAAATAACAAAGCCCCCCAAAATAAAAAAATGCCCTACCCTATTCTAAAATTAAAATATAAAAGCTCTTTTACCTTACCAGCCCTTAAAAGGGCCCTTTGCGGGGCATGCCCCAAAGAATTCAGCTCTTTTGCCTGTAAAAACAAACATACAATACCCCCCCAACATTACAACCCACCACCCACATACCCCTAATCTAACCCAAACCCCCCTTAAATAAACCTAACACTAAGCCCCTGAAGATCTTCCTACCTTGTCTTCACCATGCCAGGTATCACCGATCGCTCCAGGCTCCGAAGTCTTCATCCAAGCCCAAGCGGGGGCTGGTGATCCATCATCCGGCTGAAGTCTTCTATCAATCGACGGCTGAAGAGGTCCAGAAGAGGCTCCAAAGTCTTCCTCCTATCCGGGCAGAAGAGTAGATCCGGACCGGCAACCATCTTCTTCAAAGCGGTGACAAGCGGCACCATGTTGAAGACCTCCGGCGCGGATCCATCCTCTTCTTGCGACGTCCTAAGTCCGAATGAAGGTTCCTTTAAATGATGTCATCCAAGATGGCGTCCCTCGAATTCCGATTGGCTGATAGGATTCTATCAGCCAATCGGAATTAAGGTAGGAACAATCTGATTGGCTGAAGGAATCAGCCAATCAGATTCAAGTTCAATCCGATTGGCTGATCCAATCAGCCAATCAGATTGAGCTCGCATTCTATTGGCTGATCGGAACAGCCAATAGGATGCAAGATCAATCTGATTGGCTGATTCAATCAGCCAATCAGATTTTCCCTACCTTAATTTCGATTGGCTGATAGAATCCTATCAGCCAATCGGAATTCGAGGGATGCCATCTTGGATGACGTCATTTAAAGGAACCTTCATTCGGACTTAGGACGTCGCAAGAAGAGGATGGATCCGCGCCGGAGGTCTTCAACATGGAGCCGCTTGTGACCGCTTTGAAGAAGATGGTTGCCGGTCCGGATCTACTCTTCTGCCTGGATAGGAGGAAGACTTTGGAGCCTCTTCTGGACCTCTTGAGCCGTCGCTTGATAGAAGACTTCAGCCAGAGGATGGATCGCCAGCCCCCGCTTGGGCTTGGATGAAGATTTCGGATCCTGGAGCGATCGGTGATACCTGGCATGGTGAAGACAAGGTAGGAAGATCTTCAGGGGCTTAGTGTTAGGGGGGTTTGGGTTAGATTAGGGGTATGTGGGTGGTGGGTTGTAATATTGGGGGGGGTATTGTATGTTTTTTTTTACAGGCAAAAGAGCTGGTAAGGTAAAAGAGCTTTTCTATTTTAATTTTAGAATAAGGTAGGGCATTTTTTTATTTTGGGGGCTTTGTTATTTTATTAGGGGGCTTAGAGTAGGTGTAATTAGTTTAAAATTGTTGTAATATTTTTCTAATGTTTGTAAATATTTTTTTATTTTTTGTAACTTAGTTCTTTTTTATTTTTTGTACTTTAGTTAATTTAATTGTATTTATTTGTAGGTATTGTATTTAATTAATTTATTGATAGTGTAGTGTTAGGTTTAATTGTAGATAATTGTAGGTAATTTATTTAATTAATTTATTGATAGTGTAGTGTTAGGTTTAATTGTAACTTAGGTTAGGATTTATTTTACAGGTAATTTTGTAATTATTTTAACTAGGTAGCTATTAAATAGTTATTAACTATTTAATAGCTATTGTACCTGGTTAAAATAATTACAAAGTTGCCTGTAAAATAAATATTAATCCTAAAATAGCTACAATATAATTATAATTTATATTGTAGCTATATTAGGGTTTATTTTACAGGTAAGTATTTAGCTTTAAATAGGAATAATTTATTTAATAAGAGTTAATTTATTTCGTTAGATTTAAATTATATTTAACTTAGGGGGGTGTTAGTGTTAGGGTTAGACTTAGCTTTAAGGGTTAATACATTTATTAGAGTAGCGGTGAGGTCCGTTCGGCAGATTAAGGGTTATTAAGTGTAGGTAGGTGGAGGCGACGTTGGGGGCGGCAGATTAGGGGTTAATAAATATTATTTAGGTGTCGGCGGTATTAGGGGCCTCAGATTAGGGGTACATAAGTATAACGTAGCTGGCGGCGGTGTGCGGTCGGCAGATTAGGGGTTACATTTTTTTAATAGAGTGGCGGCGATGTGGGGGGGGCCTCGGTTTAGGGGTACATAGGTAGTTTATGGGTGTTAGTGTACTTTAGAGCACAGTAGTTAAGAGCTTTATAAACCGGCATTAGCCCAGAAAGCTCTTAACTACTGACTTTTTTCTGCGGCTGGAGTTTTGTCGTTAGATTTCTAACGCTCACTTCAGCCACGACTCTAAATACTGGCGTTAGAAAGATCCCATTGAAAAGATAGGATACGCAATTGGCGTAGGGGGATCTGCGGTATTGAAAAGTCGCGGCTGAAAAGTGAGCGTTAGACCCTTTCCTGACTGACTCTAAATACCAGCGGTAGCCCAAAACCAGCGTTAGGAGCCTCTAACGCTGGTTTTGACGGCTAACGCCAAACTCTAAATCTAGCCGTCAGTAATCCCAATATTTCATTATTTTCCCAAATTGCATAATGATCCAGTTTGTCCACAGGGACGTCCTATAATTGCAGGAATTAACTCATTGAGGCCTAGTTATCAACGTGTCAACTTTCCTGCCTTCGCCGGCCCAATACGCCTGCCTAAGCTCGCCTACCATCGCCGCCGCAGACCTGCAAAATTTCACCTAAGTTATCAAAAAAACTGTCAAAAAGCCACGCACCAAGTACGGGGTGATGAGCAGCGGACTGTGAGAGTTATCACTCATCTGATCTCGCTGCTCTTCGGCTTTTTGACAGCTTAATTGCTAGCCTGTCACTAAGCACCCACACTAAACTACACTGTTCTACCCCCTATACCAGCGCCCCTGGAGCCCCCCGCAACTAAATAAAGTTAGTAACCCCTAAACCGCCGCTCCTAGACCCCGCCGCAACTCTTATAAATGTATTAACCCCTAAACCGCCGCTCCCGGACACCGCCGCCACCTACATGATACCTAGTAACCCCTATCCTGCCCCCCCTATACCGTCGCCACCTATAATAAAGTTATTAACCCCTATTCTGCTGATCCCAGACCTCGCCGCAACTAAATAAATAGTTTAACCCCTAAACCGCCACTCCCGGACCCCGCCACAACCTATATTAAACTTATTAACCTCTAATCTGCCCCCCCTTACACCGTCGCCACCTATAATAAATGTATTAACCCTTATCCTGCCCCCCCCACACCGCCGCCACTGTAATAAAATTATTAACCCCTAAACCTAAGTCTAACCCTAACCCTAACACCCCCCAACTTAAATATTAATTAAATAAATCTAAATAATATTTCTATTATTAACTAAATTAATCCTATTTAAAACTAAATACTTACCTATAAAATAAACCCTAATATAGCTACAATATAAATAATAATTATATTGTAGCTATCTTAGGATTTATTTTTATTTTACAGGTAACTTTCAATTTATTTTAACTAGGTACAATAGCTATTAAATAGTTATTAACTATTTAATAGCTTACCTAGCTAAAATAAAGAGAAATTTACCTGTAAAATAAATCCTAACCTAAGTTATAATTACACCTAACACTACACTATACTTTAATACATTATTTCTATTTAAAACTAAATACTTACCTGTAAAATAAACCCTAAGATAGCTACAATGTAATTAATAATTACATTGTAGCTATTTTAGGATTTATATTTATTTTACAGGTAACTTTGTATTTATTTTAGCTAGTTAGAATAGTTATTAAATAGTTATTAACTATTTAATAACTAACCTAGCTAAAAGAAATACAAAATTACCTGTAAAATAAATCCTAACCTAAGTTACAATTAAACCTAACACTACACTATCATTACATTAATTAAATAAATTAAATACAAATAGCTACAATTAAATACAATTACATAAACTAACTAAAGTACAAAAAATAGAAAAAGCTAAGTTACAAAAAATAAAAAAATAAGTTACAAACATTTAAAAAATATTACAACAATTTTAAGCTAATTACACCTAATCTAAGCCCCCTAATAAAATAACAAAGCCCCCCAAAATAAAAAAATGCCCTACCCTATTCTACATTAAAAAAGTTCAACGCTCTTTTACCTTACCAGCCCTTAAAAGGGAATTTTGCGGGGCATGCCCTAAAGAAAACTGCTCTTTTGCCTGTAAAAGAAAAATACAACCCCCCCCCAACATTAAAACCCACCACCCACATACCCCTAATCCAACCCAAACCCCCCTTAAAAAAACCTAACACTATCCCCCTGAAGATCATCCTACCTTGAGTTTTCTTCAGCCAGCCGACCCACCGATGGAACCGAAGAGGAGATCCGGAGCGGCAGAAGTGATCCTCCAAGGGGCGCTGAAGAAGTCTTCTATCCGATGAAGTCATCATCCAGGCGGCGCTGAAGAAGTCTTCCATCCGCGCGATGTCATCTTCCAAGCGGCGCTGAAGAAGTCTTCCATCCGGTCGATGTCATCTTCCAAGCGGGGTCTTCAATCTTCTTTCTTCAGGATCCATCTTCATCCCGCCGACGTGGAACATCCTTCTTCCCCGACGTACTAACGACGAATGAAGGCTCATTTAAGGGACGTCATCCACGATGCAGTCCCTTCAATTCCGATTGGCTGATAGGATTCTATCAGCCAATCGGAATTAAGGTAGGAAAAATCTGATTGGCTGATTGAATCAGCCAATCAGATTGAGCTCGCATTCTATTGGCTGATCGGAGCTCAATCTGATTGGCTGATTGGATCAGATTTTTCCTACCTTAATTCCGATTGGCTGATAGAACCCTATCAGCCAATCAGAATTGAAGGGACGCCATCTTGGATGACGTCCCTTAAAGGAGCCTTCATTCATTGTTAGTCCGTTGGGGAAGAAGGATGTTCCGTGTCGGCGGGATGAAGATGGATCCTGAAGAAAGAAGATTGAAGACCCCGCTTGGAAGATGACATCGCCCGGATGGGAGACTTCTTCAGCGCCGCTTGGAAGATGACATCGCCCGGATGGAAGACTTCTTCAGCGCCGCCTGGATGATGACTTCATCGGATGGAAGACTTCTTCAGCGGCCCTTGTAGGATCACTTCTGCCGCTCCGGATCTCAAGGTAGGATGATCTTCAGGGGGGTAGTGTTAGGTTTTTTTAAGGGGGGTTTGGGTTAGATTAGGGGTATGTGGGTGGTGGGTTTTAATGTTGGGGGGGGTTGTATTTTTCTTTTACAGGAAAAAGAGCTGAATTCTTTGGGGCATGCCCCGCAAAAGGCCCTTTTAAGGGCTGGTAAGGTAAAAGAGCTTTGAACTTTTTTTAATTTAGAATAGGGTAGGGAATTTTTTATTTTGGGGGGCTTTGTTATTTTATTAGGGGGCTTAGATTAGGTGTAATTAGCTTAAAATTGTTGTAATATTTTTTAAATGTTTGTAACTTATTTTTTTATTTTTTGTAACTTAGCTTTTTAATTTTTTGTACTTTAGTTAGTTTATGTAATTGTATTTAATTGTAGTTATTTGTATTTAATTTATTTAATTAATGTAATGATAGTGTAGTGTTAGGTTTAATTGTAACTTAGCTTAGGATTTATTTTACAGGTAATTTTGTATTTCTTTTAGCTAGGTAGTTATTAAATAGTTAATAACTATTTAATAACTATTCTAACTAGCTAAAATAAATACAAAGTTACCTGTAAAATAAATATAAATCCTAAAATATCTACAATGTAATTATTAATTACATTGTAGCTATCTTAGGGTTTATTTTACAGGTAAGTATTTAGTTTTAAATAGAAATAAATTATTAAAGTATAGTGTAGTGTTAGGTGTAATTGTAACTTAGGTTAGGATTTATTTTACAGGTAAATTTCTCTTTATTTTAGCTAGGTAAGCTATTAAATAGTTAATAACTATTTAATAGCTATTGTACCTAGTTAAAATAAATTGAAATTTGCCTGTAAAATAAATATAAATCCTAAGATAGCTACAATATAATTATTATTTATATTGTAGCTATCTTAGGGTTTATTTTAAAGGTAAGTATTTAGTTTTAAATAGGATTAATTTAGTTAATAATAGAAATATTATTTAGATTTATTTAATTAATATTTAAGTTGGGGGGTGTTAGGGTTAGGGTTAGACTTAGGTTTAGGGGTTAATACATATATTATAGTTGCGGCGGGGTCAGGGGGCGGCGGTTTAGGGGTTAATACATATATTATAGTTGCGGTGGGCTCCGGGAGCGGTGGTTTAGGGGTTAATCATTTTATTAGAGTGGCGGTGGGCTCCGGGAGCGGCGGTTTAGGGGGTAAAAACTTTATTTAGTTTTGGCGGTGTAGGGGGGCAGATTAGGGGTGTTTAGACTCGGGGTACATGTTAGGGTGTTAGGTGTAGACAGCTCCCATAGGAATCAATGGGATGTCTGGCAGCAGCGAACATGAACTATGGTCAGGCTCCCATTGATTCCTATGGGATCCGCCGCCTCCAGGGCGGCGGATTGAAAACCAGGTACGCTGGGCAGGAAAAGTACCGAGCGTACCTGCAAGTTTGTTGATAACTAGCAAAAGTAGTCAGATTGTGCCGCAAAACGAAGCGAAGTTTGAAAGATAGGTTCCTACAGCATTTAAGATCGATTGAGGATGATGACACAGATACCCCAGTATCCAGACATTTTAAAACTCAACATAATTCAGATGCATCCTTGCTTAAAACCCAATTGTGTTTGAAGTAATAAAATAAGGATGAAGCGACATGAAACTGAAGCAGTATAATTATAATATTGTGTGAGTTACATATTGTTTAAATAACCACATATTATTATCTTACATTTGCTATTTTTCTATAAAAAAAACTTTTTTTTTGTCATTCAACAAATGAAAAATTATGAACAGTTTGAACAGGCACAATGTCTACAACAATGCAAGTGTTTCTTTAATTAAAGTGTTATAAAGCAATGGGCGATCATGACTGCTTTCAAGCAGTGATCAAGTGTGCAACCGCACGAAACATGTCTGCGTGTGGTCTCGATCGCTGACATTGTGTCTTAGTATTTTTAGTGCTTTATCACAGCTGCGTTTTTTGCTGTCATGTTTTTACTTTTGCTACAATAAAGGAAGTTTTTTTTATCTAACAAGGAGTTCTTTTGCGCTATTTGGTGTTCAACCTCTTTGGAGAATATATTGTGTATTTGGAGCGGCTTACAGACCGGCTCAGACCGCCACAGCTGCAGATCTCCGCTAATCCACACTCATTTGCTCTCCTGCGTGTCACGGACCAGCAAGCAAATTTCAGGTACTTTTTCATTTTGGATTTACTGTCTTATATTTGGACTGTAGTGAGGTCTCTGTGTGCGCTGATACATTTACAGTGTTCTAAAATATATATATAATATTCAAATTAAAGAAAGCAGCACTCTCACAAACTCCATAACGTATTCGCACCAGGGTGCATAAAAAAATAATAATAAAGATGAATGAATCTATCTATCGTCTATATATCTATCTATCTATCTATCTATCTATCTATCTATCTATCTATCTATCTATCTATCTATCTATCTATTGAGAGATGAATGAAGTGGATGCACTCACTGGATTTATAAATTCACCAACAATTTATTATGTGACGTTTCGAGGTACTCACCCCTTCCTCAGACTGACCTTGAAACGTCACATAATAAATTGTTGGTGAATTTATAAATCCAGTGAGTACATCCACTTCATTCATCTCTCAATAGATAGATAGATAGATAGATGATAGATAGATAAATAGATAGATGATAAATAGATAGATGATAGATAGATAGATGATAGGTAGATGATAGGTAGATAGATAGATAAATAGATAGATGATAAATAGATAGATGATAGATAGATGATAGGTAGATGATAGGTAGATAGATAGATGATATATATATATATATATATATATATATATATATATATATATATATTGAGGCCAACTTATCAAGCCGTCAACTATGCTGCATTCGACGGCACCAATACGCTCGCCTAACATTGCAGCCGCGGACCTTAATGCGCTCTCTATATTTATAAAAAAACTAACAACTAAGTTACAAAAAACTAAAAAACACCATTGGCTATATTACGAGTTTTGCGTTAGGGTAAAAAAGCAGCATTAAGAGGTCCTAACGCAGCTTTTTTACGCCCACTGGTATTACGAGTCTTGCAGGTTTAGGGGTACCGCACACTTCTTTGGCCTTACCGCAAACCGACTTACGTAAATTTCGTAAGTTTTTTTTTCTATGGGACTTCAATAGCGCTGGTATTACGAGTCTGTCCTGGGATGCCAAAAAGTGAGCGGTACACCCTACCCCATCAAAATCCCTAACGCATTTAAAAGTCAGTAGTTATGAGTTTTATGGTATAACGCAGTAACATAAAACTCATAATTAAAGTGCTAAAAAGTACACTAACACCCATAAACTACCTATTAACCCCTAAACTGAGGCCCTCCCACATTGCAAACACTATAATAAAAATTTTAACCCATAATCTGCCGCTCCGGACACCGCCGC
Source organism: Bombina bombina (assembly GCF_027579735.1). Taxonomy (NCBI): domain Eukaryota; kingdom Metazoa; phylum Chordata; class Amphibia; order Anura; family Bombinatoridae; genus Bombina; species Bombina bombina. The sequence continues at coordinate 1,287,127,059 of NC_069501.1, forward strand.
CACCTACTATTTATGAACCCCTAATCTGCTGCCCCCAACATCTACATTATATCTATTAACCCCTAATCTGCCTTCCCCGATGTCGCTGATACCTACATTATATTGTTAACCCCTAATCTGCCACCACTAACGTCATCGCCACTATATTAAAGTTATTAACCCCTAAACCTAAGTCTAACCCTAAACCTAACACCCCCTAACTTAAATATAATTTAAACAAATCTAAATAAAAATTACTATTATTAACTAAATAATTCCTATTTAAAAGTAAATACTTACCTATAAAATAAACCCTAAGCTAGCTACAATATAACTAATAGTTACATTGTATCTACCTTAGGGTTTATTTTTATTTTACAGGCAACTTTGTGTTTATTTTAATTAGATAGAATAGTTATTAAATAGTTATTAACTATTTAATAACTACCTAGCTAAAATAAATACAAAAGTACCTGTAAAATAAAACCTAACCTAAGTTACAATAACACCTAACACTACACTATAATTAAATAAATTTACTAAATTAAATACAATTAAATAAATTACATACAATTAGCTAAATTAAATTAAATTAGCTAAATTACAAAAAACAAACACTAAATTACAGAAAATAATAAACAAATTACAGATATTTAAACTAATTACACCTAATCTAATAGCCCTATTAAAATAAACCCCCCCCAAAAAAAAAATTAAAATAAAAAACCTGATTGGAACAACCAATAGAATGCCAGCTCAATCCTATTGGCTTGCATTCTATTTTTTCTACCTTAATTCCGATTGGCTGATAGAATTCTATCAGCCAATCGGAATCTAAGGGACGCCATCTTGGATGACGTCACTTAAAGGTACCTTCATTCGTCGTTAGTCCGTCAGGAGAAGAGGATGCTCCGCTTCGGATGTCTTAAAGATGGACCCGCTCTGCGCCGAATGGATGAAGATAGAAGATGCCGTCTGGATGAAGACTTCTGCCCGTTTGGAGGACCACTTCGCACGGCTTGGATGAAGACTTCTGCCCGTCTGGAGGACCACTTCGCACGGCTTGGATGAAGACTTCTCCCATCTTCGTTGAGGACTTCGGCCTGGCTTGGATGAAGACGTCTCCTGGTAAGTCGATCTTCAGGGGGTTAGTGTTAGGTTTTTTTTAAGGGTGTATTGGGTGGGTTTTATTTTTAGGTTATGGACTTTGGGCGGCAAAAGAGCTAACTGACCTTTTAAGGGCAATGCCCATCCAAATGCCCTTTTCAGGGCAATGGGGAGCTTAGGTTTTTTTAGATAGTATTTTATTTGGGGGGTTGGTTGTGTGGGTGGTGGGTTTTACTGTTGGGGGGTTGTTTGTATTTTTTTTTAACAGGTAAAATAGCTGATTACTTTGGGGCAATGCCCCGCAAAAAGCCCTTTTAAGAGCTATTGGTAGTTTAATTTAGGCTGTGTTTTTTTTTTATTTTATTTTAATAGGGCTATTAGATTAGGTGTAATTAGTTTATATATCTGTAATTTGTTTATTATTTTCTGTAATTTAGTGGGGGGTTTTTGTACTTTAGCTAAATTAATTTAATTGTATTTCATTTAGTAAATGTATTTAATTATAGTGTAGTGTTAGGTGTTATTGTAACTTAGGTTAGGTTTTATTTTACAGGTACTTTTGTATTTATTTTAACTAGGTAGTTATTAAATAGTTAATAACTATTTAATAACTATTCTACCTAGTTAAAATAAATACAAACTTGCCTGTAAAATAAAAATAAACCCTAAGATAGCTACAATGTAACTATTAATTATTTTGTATCTAATTTAGGGTTTATTTTATATGTAAGTATTTTAGTTTTAAATAGGAATAATTAAGTTAATGATAGGAATATTTATTTAGATTTATTTAAATTATATATAAATTAGTGGGTGTTAGGTTTAGGGTTAGACTTAGGTTTAGGGGTTAATAACTTTAATATAGTGGCAGCGACGTTGGGGGACGGCAGATTAGGGGTTAATAAATATAATGTAGGTGTCGGCGACATTGGGGAAGGCAGATTAGGGGTTAATAAATATACTGTAGGTGTCGGCGACATTGGGGAAGGCAGATTAGGGGTTAATAAATAGTATGTAGGTGTTGGCAATGTTGGGGGCAGCAGATTAGGTGTTAATACATATAATGTAGGTGGCAGCGGTGTCCGGAGCGGCAGATTAGGGGTTAATAATATAATGCAGGTGTCGGCGATGTTGGGGGTGGCAGATTAGGGGTTAATAAGTGTAAGATTAGGGGTGCTTAGACTCGGGTTCGTGTTAGGTGTAGACGTAACTTTTATTTCCCCATAGGAATCAATGGGGCTGCGCTACTGAGTTTTACGCTGCTTTTTTGCCGGCTCTCCCCGTTGACTCCTATGGGGAAATCGTGCACAAGCTCGTTACACCAGCTCACCGCTGACTTAAGCAGCGCTGGTATTGGAGTGCGGTAATGAGCAAAATTTTGCTCAACGCTCACTTCTTGTCTTTTAACGACGAGTGTCTGAAAACACGTAATACCAGCGCTGCAGGTAAGTGAGTGGTGAGGGAATACTGCTCGTTATTAGCACCTCACAGCCTCTAAAGCAAAACTCATAATCTAGGTGTAAGTTACAAAAGAAAAACTATCAAATATTTAAACTAATTACACCTAATCTAAGAGCCCTATGAAAATAAAAAAGCCCCCCCAAAATAAAAAAACCCTAACCTACAATAAACTACCAATGGCCCTTACAAGCTCTTTTACCTGTAAATAAAAATGCAAATACCCCCCCAACAGTAAAACCCACCACCCTCACAACCAACCTCCCAAATAAAAACCTAATCTAAAAAACCTAAGGTCCCCATTGCCCTGAAAATGGCATTTGTATGGGCATTGCCCTTAAAAGGGCATTTAGCTCTTTTTCAGCCCAAACCCCTAATCTAAAATTAAAACCCACCCAATAAACCCTTAAAAAAAAACTAACACTAACCCCCGAAGATTCACTTACAGTTTTTGAAGACCCGACATCCATCCTCAACGAAGTGGTGTCCGGGAGCGGCGGGATAGGGGTTAATAACATTATGTAGGTGGCAGCGATGTCAGGGCGGCAGATTAGGGGTGTTTAGACTCGGGGGTTATGTTAGGGTGTTAGGTGTAAACGTAACTTTTTTTCTATCAAAGAAAACAATGGGATATCTGGCAGCATCGAACATAAGCTTTCGCTGCTTTCAGACTCCCATTGATTCCTATGACATCTGCGGCCTCCAGGGTGGCGGATTGAAAAGCGGGTATGCTGGGCCGGAATAGTGGCGAGCATACCTGTTAGAAAGTTGATAACTTGCAAAAGTAGTCAGATAGTGCCGAATTTGTATTTGGAACATCTGTAATGACGTAAGCATCGATCTGTGTCGGACTGAGACCGGCGGATCGTATGTTACGTCACAGATTTCAACTTTTGCCGGTCTGTAGGCTTTGATAACTAGGTCGAATCAAGCTCGCCACAATTACGCTGCGGAATTCCACTATATTTGCGGTTGATGGCTTGATAAATAGGCCTCATTAATATGTGTACATATGTACATATGTATTTATATGTATATACAGTATATGTCTGTAAATACATATATACACATATAAATATATATGTACAAATATATATATATATATATATATATATAATCAGCTAGGAAGTGCACTCGCACTTAATCAATCATCTGCCAGGGTGCAGTCAAAAAGTGAAATAACAAACAGCAAGATTGCAAGTTTTGCGGTATGGTGCGGTAAGGCTATACTGCTGAAAAATTGGCCATAGCGCGTGAAATGGCAGGTCTCCCATATTACAAGTCGCTGCGGTATAGCTATAACGCAAACGTGTTAGCCTGTAATGCAACGATCCATTCCGCACTAGAAAAATGACATTTGAGTGCAGGTTTTTCATAGCGCCGTATTACAGGTTGTGCAGTCCGGCTTAAATGCTTGCGTTATATGGCCGTGATCCATATCACGATCTGAGACCAGTAGTTATGGATTTTGCAAAACAAAAAGGTTTCACAAAACTCATAACTAAAATGTTACAAAGTACACTAACACCCATAAACTACATATTAACCCATAAACTTCCACCCTCCCGCATTGCAAATACTAAACTAAACCTATTAATACCCTAATCCGCATCTCAACATCATCAACACTAAATAAAATGATTAACCCCTAATCCGCCACCCCCGACATCACAGACACTAAATAAACCTATTAACCCCTAAACCGCCGGTCCCCCACATCGCAACACACTAAATTAAACTATTAACCCCAAAACCTAACACCCCCCTAATTTTAAATTAAATTTATAATATAACTATCTTTAAATAAATAAAAACCTACCTATGAAATAAAAAAAAAATAAGTTTAAACTATAAAGTAACCTAACATTACTATACAATAAAACACTACGAAAAAAATTACATTACAAAAATTAAAAACTCTAAGATTACCAAAAATAATAAACGAAATTATCCAAAATAATGACAATTAAAACTAATCTAATACCCCTATCAAACAAAAAAGCCCCCCCAAAATAAAAATGCCCGCTAACCTAAAAATAAACTACCAATAGCCCCTAAAATGGGGCTTAGGGCTTTGCCCTAAGCAAACAGCTCTTTTACCTTCAAAAATACAAAGTCCCCCCCTAAAAGTAAAAACCCCCACCCAATCAACCCCCCAGAATAAAAAACCTAAGTGTAAAAAAAACCTAAGCTACCCATTAACCCTAAAGGTGCATTTGTATGGGCATTGTTCTTAAAATTGCATTCAGCTCTTTTGTGCCCAAAGACCTAATCTAAAAAAAAACAAACAAAAAAAAAAAAAACCCTAACAATTACCCCTGGAAAGAGGAAGAGGATCCTCCACGCAGGATGTCCGTGCCGCCGGTGAAGATGCTCCGCACCTCCACAGCTCTGCCCAACCCGGATGAAGATAGAAGATGCCCCCGTGATGGATGAAGATGGATGTCCGGACTTCAGGAATTGTGAGTAGATTTTTTTTTTTGGTGGTTTTTATTTTTAGATTAGGTCTTTGGGCACAAAAGAGCTGAATGCCCTTTTAAGGGAAATGCCCACACAAATGCCCCTTTAGTGGCAATGGATAGCTTATGGTTTATTTAGACTTATTTTTTGGGGGGGTTGGTTGGGTGGGGGGTTTTACTTTTAGGGGTACTGATTGCTTCAGGGCAATACCCTACAAAAGGCCCTTTTAAGGGCTATTGGTAGTTTATTGTTAGGTTAGAGGGTGCTTTTATTTTGGGGGGCTTTTTTTGTTTTTATAGGGGTATTAGATTAGGTGTAATTGTTATTATTTTGGATAATTTTGTTTATTATTTTTTTGTAATCATAGATTTTTTTTTATTTTGTAATCTAATTTTTTTTTTAAATTAATTTTATTGTTTTAAAATAGTAATGTTAGGTTACTTTATAGTTTAAACTTAGTTTTTTTTAATTTCACAGTTAAGTTTTTATTTATTTTAATAGAGTTATATTGTAAATTTAATTTAAAATTAGGGGGGTGTAAGGTTTAGGGGTTAATAGTTTAATTTAGTGTGTTGCAATGTGGGGGGACAGCGGTTTAGGGGTAAATAGGTTTATTTAGTGTTGGCGATGTCGGGAAGCAGTGAATTAAGGGTGTTTAGACTAGGAGTTTATGTTAGGATGTTAGGTTTTTACATAACTTTCTTTTCCCCATAGACATCAATGTGGTTGCCTTATGGTGATCGCCATTCCGCGATGGCAGGTGGGAGGCCTTGGCTTTGTGTGGTATGGAGCTTATTGCACTGCACAACAAGAAAGTAACTTGTAATTAGAGCACTATGGAAAGTGCGACAACGCTCAGTTCATTGTGACTCCTTTAACAAAGGATAAATAAAGAATGAAGCAAATTTGATAATACAAGTAAATTTGAAGGTTGCATAAAATGGTATTGTCTATCTAAACCATGAAAGAACAAAACTGTGTTTTATGGCCCTTTATCTCTAATGATCTACCCCATATACCCTGCAGTGACACCGTAGCTGCTCACTCAGGATTATAAGGCGTTCGTGTGACATTGCTGCATGTAAGTGGCACTTTGTTTGCAGATTTGATCATTAGTGTTTCAGAAATAGCCTGGGACTTGGCAGCGAGCAGCCACCTGTGTGCCCTTACAACATAAACTCACTGGGCAGTATTTGATCGTGAGCAGCTGTGTGTCTGCTCGCCATTCCTGGGATGGTGTCGGTACACATATAGCCAGGACCACACGGGGACTTCCCTTCATTAGTCACTGGTGATGTGACACGGTGACATGTGTGTGACAGGCGCTGCACAGATGGAGCACTAGGGATTAGTGACACACATTGCTACAGCTTGAGAATGTCTGTGTGGGCGACAGTCATTGTCTACAGTTGGATTTGTGGCATCTGATCATCCTTTAGCTGCTCGTCCTGGTGAGGACTGAACCACAACTTCATAATCAGGAATTGTTGTTTAAGATACACAGAGCTAAATTCATTAAGGTCTCTCCAGGCTCAATAATTCCTACTCTACTCATCTGATTTACTAATAGAAAGTGTTATAAGGGAGCTTTAGTGAACTAGTTACACAGAATAAGACAAGGAATGTAAGGCTACTTAAGCTGCAGAGGCTAAACAGAGCTTTAGTGAATTAGTTACACAGAATAACATAAGTAATGGTGAGTCTGGTGAAGCTGGAGAGGCTAAACAGAGCTTTAGTGAACTAGTTACACAGAATAACATAAGTAATGGTGAGTCTGGTGAAGCTGGAGAGGCTAGAGAGAGCTTTAGTGAACTAGTTACACAGAATAACATAAGTAATGGTGAGGCTGGTGAAGCTGGAGAGGCTAGAGAGAGCTTTAGTGAATTAGTTACACAGAATAACATAAGTAATGGTGAGTCTGGTGAAGCTGGAGAGGCTAGAGAGAGCTTTAGTGAATTAGTTACACAGAATAACATAAGTAATGGTGAGTCTGGTGAAGCTGGAGAGGCTAGAGAGAGCTTTAGTGAATTAGTTACACAGAATAACATAAGTAATGGTGAGGCTGGTGAAGCTGAAGAGGCTAGAGAGAGCTTTAGTGAATGAGCTACACAAAATAACATAAGTAATGGTGAGGCTGGTGAAGCTGGAGAGGCTAGAGAGAGCTTTAGTGAATGAGTTACACAAAATAACATAAGTAATGGTGAGGCTGGTGAAGCTGGAGAGGCTAGAGAGAGCTTTAGTGAACTAGTTACACAGAATAACATAAGTAATGGTGAGGCTGGTGCAGCTGGAGAGGCTATAGAGAGCTTTAGTGAATGAGCTACACAGAATAACATAAGTAATGGTGAGGCTGGTGAAGCTAGAGAGCTTTAGTGAACTAGTTACAGATTAACATAAGTAATGGTGAGGCTGGTGAAGCTGGAGAGGCTAGAGAGAGCTTTAGTGAATGAGTTAAACAGAATAGCATAAGTAATGGTGAGGCTGGTGAAGCTGGAGAGGCTAGAGAGAGCTTTAGTGAATGAGTTACACAGAATAACATAAGTAATGGTGAGGCTGGAGAGGCTAGAGAGAGCTTTAGTTAATGAGTTACACAGAATAACATAAGTAATGGTGAGGCTGGTGAAGCTGGAGAGGCTGGAGAGAGCTTTAGTGAACTAGTTACACAGAATAACATAAGTAATGGTGAGGCTGGTGAAGCTGGAGAGGCTAAAGAGAGCTTTAGTGAATGAGTTACACAGAATAACATAAGTAATGGTGAGGCTGGTGCAGCTGGAGAGGCTAGAGAGAGCTTTAGTGAATGAGTTACACAGAATAACATAAGTAATGGTGAGTCTGGTGAAGCTGGAGAGGCTAGAGAGAGCTTTAGTGAATGAGTTACACAAAATAACATAAGTAATGGTGAGGCTGGTGAAGCTGAAGAGGCTAGAGAGAGCTTTAGTGAATGAGTTACACAAAATAACATAAGTAATGGTGAGGCTGGTGAAGCTGGAGAGGCTAGAGAGAGCTTTAGTGAATTAGTTACACAGAATAACATAAGTAATGGTGAGGCTGGTGAAGCTGAAGAGGCTAGAGAGAGCTTTAGTGAATGAGTTATACAGAATAACATAAGTAATGGTGAGGCTGGTGAAGCTGGAGAGGCTAGAGAGAGCTTTAGTGAATGAGTTACACAAAATAACATAAGTAATGGTGAGGCTGGTGAAGCTGGAGAGGCTAGAGAGAGCTTTAGTGAATGAGTTACACAGAATAACATAAGTAATGGTGAGGCTGGTGAAGCTGGAGAGGCTGGAGAGAGCTTTAGTGAACTAGTTACACAGAATAACATAAGTAATGGTGAGTCTGGTGAAGCTGGAGAGGCTAAAGAGAGCTTTAGTGAATTAGTTACACAGAATAACATAAGTAATGGTGAGGCTGGTGCAGCTGGAGAGGCTAAAGAGAGCTTTAGTGAATGAGTTACACAGAATAACATAAGTAATGGTGAGTCTGGTGAAGATGGAGAGGCTAGAGAGAGCTTTAGTGAATGAGTTACACAGAATAACATAAGTAATGGTGAGTCTGGTGAAGATGGAGAGGCTAGAGAGAGCTTTAGTGAACTAGTTAAACAGAATAACATAAGTAATGGTGAGGCTGGTGAAGCTGGAGAGGCTAAAGAGAGCTTTAGTGAACTAGTTACACAGAATAACATAAGTAATGGTGAGGCTGGTGAAGCTGGAGAGGCTAGAGAGAGCTTTAGTGAATGAGTTACACAGAATAACATAAGTAATGGTGAGGCTGGTGAAGCTGGAGAGGCTAAAGAGAGCTTTAGTGAACTAGTTACACAGAATAACATAAGTAATGGTGAGGCTGGTGAAGCTGGAGAGGCTAGAGAGAGCTTTAGTGAACTAGTTAAACAGAATAACTTAAGTAATGGTGAGTCTGGTGAAGCTGGAGAGGCAAGAGAGAGCTTTAGTGAATGAGTTACACAGAATAACATAAGTAATGGTGAGGCTGGTGAAGCTAGAGAGGCAAGAGAGAGCTTTAGTGAATGAGTTACACAGAATAACATAAGTAATGGTGAGGCTGGTGAAGCTGGAGAGGCTAGAGAGAGCTTTAGTGAACTAGTTACACAGAATACTATAAGTAATGGTGAGGCTGGTGAAGCTGGAGAGGCTAGAGAGAGCTTTAGTGAACTAGTTACACAGAATAACATAAGTAATGGTGAGTCTGGTGAAGCTGGAAAGGCTAGAGAGAGCTTTAGTGAACTAGTTACACAGAATAACATAAGTAATGGTGAGTCTGGTGAAGCTGGAAAGGCTAGAGAGAGCTTTAGTGAACTAGTTACACAGAATAACATAAGTAATGGTGAGGCTGGTGAAGCTGGAGAGGCTAGAGAGATCTTTAGTGAATGAGTTACACAGAATAACATAAGTAATGGTGAGGCTGGTGAAGCTAGAGAGGCTAGAGAGAGCTTTAGTGAACTAGTTACACAGAATAACATAAGTAATGGTGAGGCTGGTGCAGCTGGAGAGGCTAGAGAGAGCTTTAGTGAACTAGTTACACAGAATAACATAAGTAATGGTGAGGCTGGTGAAGCTGGAGAGGCTAGAGAGAGCTTTAGTGAACTAGTTACCCAGAATAACATAAGTAATGGTGAGGCTGGTGCAGCTGGAGAGGCTATAGAGAGCTTTAGTGAACTAGTTACACAGAATAACATAAGTAATGGTGAGGCTGGTGAAGCTGGAGAGGCTAGAGAGAGCTTTAGTGAACTAGTTACACAGAATAACATAAGTAATGGTGAGGCTGGTGCAGCTGGAGAGGCTAGAGAGAGCTTTAGTGAATTAGTTACACAGAATAACATAAGTAATGGTGAGGCTGGTGAAGCTGGAGAGGCTAGAGAGAGCTTTAGTGAATGAGTTACACAGAATAACATAAGTAATGGTGAGTCTGGTGAAGCTGGAGAGGCTAAAGAGAGCTTTAGTTAACTAGTTACACAGAATAACATAAGTAATGGTGAGGCTGGTGAAGCTGGAGAGGCTGGAGAGAGCTTTAGTGAATGAGTTACACAGAATAACATAAGTAATGGTGAGGCTGGTGAAGCTGGAGAGGCTAGAGAGAGCTTTAGTGAACTAGTTACACAGAATAACATAAGTAATGGTGAGGCTGGTGCAGCTGGAGAGGCTAGAGAGAGCTTTAGTGAATTAGTTACACAGAATAACATAAGTAATGGTGAGGCTGGTGAAGCTGGAGAGGCTAGAGAGAGCTTTAGTGAATGAGTTACACAGAATAACATAAGTAATGGTGAGGCTGGTGAAGCTGGAGAGGCTAGAGGGAGCTTTAGTGAACTAGTTACACAGAATAACATAAGTAATGGTGAGGCTGGTGAAGCTGGAGAGGCAAGAGAGAGCTTTAGTGAATGAGTTACACAGAATAACATAAGTAATGGTGAGGCTGGTGAAGCTGGAGAGGCTAGAGAGAGCTTTAGTGAACTAGTTACACAGAATACTATAAGTAATGGTGAGGCTGGTGAAGCTGGAGAGGCTAGAGAGAGCTTTAGTGAATGAGTTACACAGAATAACATAAGTAATGGTGAGTCTGGTAAAGCTGGAAAGGCTAAAGAGAGCTTTAGTGAATTAGTTACACAGAATAACATAAGTAATGGTGAGTCTGGTGAAGCTAGAGAGCTTTAGTGAACTAGTTACAGATTAACATAAGTAATGGTGAGTCTGGTGAAGATGGAGAGGCTAGAGAGAGCTTTAGTGAATTAGTTACACAGAATAACATAAGTAATGGTGAGGCTGGTGAAGCTGGAGAGGCTAGAGAGAGCTTTAGTGAATGAGTTACACAGAATAACATAAGTAATGGTGAGGCTGGTGAAGCTGAAGAGGCTAAAGAGAGCTTTAGTGAATGAGTTACACAGAATAACATAAGTAATGGTGAGGCTGGTGAAGCTAGAGAGCTTTAGTGAACTAGTTACAGATTAACATAAGTAATGGTGAGGCTGGTGAAGCTGGAGAGGCTAGAGAGAGCTTTAGTGAATTAGTTACACAGAATAACATAAGTAATGGTGAGGCTGGTGAAGCTGGAGAGGCTAGAGAGAGCTTTAGTGAATTAGTTACACAGAATAACATAAGTAATGGTGAGGCTGGTGAAGCTGGAGAGGCTAGAGAGAGCTTTAGTGAATTAGTTACACAGAATAACATAAGTAATGGTGAGGCTGGTGAAGATGGAGAGGCTGGAGAGAGCTTTAGTGAATTAGTTACACAGAATAACATAAGTAATGGTGAGGCTGGTGAAGCTGAAGAGGCTAAAGAGAGCTTTAGTGAATGAGTTACACAGAATAACATAAGTAATGGTGAGTCTGGTGCAGCTGGAGAGGCTAGAGAGAGCTTTAGTGAATGAGTTACACAGAATAACATAAGTAATGGTGAGGCTGGCGAAGCAGGAGAAGCTAGAGAGAGCTTTAGTGAATGAGTTACACAGAATAACATAAGTAATGGTGAGGCTGGTGAAGCTGAAGAGGCTAAAGAGAGCTTTAGTGAATGAGTTACACTGAATAACATAAGTAATGGTGAGGCTGGTGAAGCTGGAGAGGCTAAAGAGAGCTTTAGTGAATTAGTTACACAGAATAACATAAGTAATGGTGAGGCTGTGAAGCTGAAGAGGCTAGAGAGAGCTTTAGTGAATGAGTTACACAGAATAACATAAGCAATGGTGAGGCTGGTGAAGCTGGAGAGGCTAGAGAGAGCTTTAGTGAATAAGTTACACAGAATAACATAAGTAATGGTGAAGCTGGAGAGGCTAAAGAGAGCTTTAGTGAATGAGTTACACAGAATAACATAAGTAATGGTGAGGCTGGTGAAGCTGGAGAGGCTAGAGAGAGCTTTAGTGAATAAGTTACACAGAATAACATAAGTAATGGTGAAGCTGGAGAGGCTAGAGAGAGCTTTAGTGAATGAGTTACACAGAATAACATAAGTAATGGTGAGGCTGGTGAAGCTGGAGAGGCTAGAGAGAGCTTTAGTGAATAAGTTGCACAGAATAACATAAGTAATGGTGAAGCTGGAGAGGCTAGAGAGAGCTTTAGTGAATGAGTTACACAGCTCACTGCTTTAGAAAGATCAAGTGGGGTAGGATCGGTGACGTAGACTTTGGCAACGCCTGGGACAATGTCAGTGGTTCGGAATGCCGCTAGAAGGGTGGCGGCAGGGAGCACAGGGGCCTCAGGGATGGCGGTTGTGAGTGGGGATGAGGTTTTGAGGGTGCCAGAAGGGGTCTTAAGAAGGCCGTACCTTTGTTCTGTAGGACCACTTGGGATTCACTTAACTAGTGAGTTGCGGGAGAAGATCTGGAAGAGGGAATTTTTGGAGTTTTTCTCCTTATTGCCTTTAGATCAGGTTTTGGAGGTAAAGGAGGATGAAAAGGAGAAGGTTAAGAAAGAGGAGAAGGAAAGGAAGAAGCGGTGGAGAAAATTGCCAAAGACATTTGGCAATTGGTCGAGGGCCTGTTGTATCATGGCCAGTGTTGTGAGTGAGAAATTCCCGGAGCAGGGATCTTCCCTGATCTGTTATTTTGATAAGATATCTAGTGCTTATAGCACATACGGCGGAATGGCTTGGTGGCGGTATGACGAGCGGATTCGTCAACGTATGGCGTTACGGCCGGAAATGAGGTGGGATGATCGGGACATGGGGATATAGTTAGAGGTCGTGACCCCCTTGCGGGGGTGTTATTCCTTTTGGGGTTACAGGCAAATGAGTGGGGCTGGAAGTTCAGGTGGCAGAGCAACAACCGCCATCTGCAAGGGCCTGTGCTTCCAGTTTAATGAAGGGCAGTGTCAATTTGGGGCCTCATGCAAATACAAGCATGAGTGTTCAGGTTGTGGAGGGATTCACTCCTTCACAAAATGTTTCAAGAAGGCCAAGCAAGGGGGGAGACCACTGCAAGTTGGTGCAGTGAGCACGGACACCAGTGAGATTTGGAAGGATGGTCCCGTGGCTAGTGTGAAAGGAAACAGTTTAGATTAAACATTAATGTTTCAAGTTTGGATAGTTTAAAGTGTATGTAATCATTATCACCAATAATATCATGACTTAGATATTAGGTACCTGTATGATTACAGAGTTTATTTTAGATTCGTGATAAATATCATTTCTATGCGACTTAGAAGGAATGATATACTCAAATAAGTGAGTTATAGAAAAGAAGTGGATTCTATCTTAAGTAATGAATGAACAGCATAGACTCATAATCATTGGTGATTCAGTGAGATGAAACTGAATAACTCATACAAAATTAAATAGAGTTTTTGTGGAAAAGTGAAATACAATATAGATAACTCTCTGATATAAACAAAGTTAAACTCCTTAGAATGATCCGAGAAAAGAATAATGATGTGAATATTTATAGGATATTATAGTTCCACATGGTAGAATGAGATTTTCAGTAATGCATTACAATCTCGGTTATGTCCTAGCATGCTATTAAAGTATTCGTTGGTGCACATACCTGATCCAGGAGTTTGACTGTGATGATAAAGAGATAAGTTGAGATACTAGACTCTTAGAAAACAAGAGCGTTCAGAGAAGAGCGGGTGAGCAGCAACCACAGCGAGCAGCGATCCTTCGACTCCGGCGTGGTGCGCAGTGAGAGCGGTGATGACGTCACCCGCTGCCTGTCAGTCCGTTCCGCTTGTAACACAGAGTGCTGTAGATTCACGCAGCTGAAGATTTGGTTAGAGTTTACTCCAACTTTGTTAGGAGTAAGTAACAAAAGGTATTATTCCAATATGAGAAAAGGAAAATAACAACAGATTGATGTAGAAATTAATTAATGTCAGAAAACTTTAGGGCTTCTTAAAGTTAAGGAGATAGAAAGACTGGTACTGGTCTCCTATTCCACTTCCAATAATCAAGCAATGATTTCTGGGAAAAGAGGTGAATAAATAGAAATGTGTTAGGGGAGGAGATCTTGCCTTAAAGGGATAATGAAAGGCAAATTGTTGACAGATCCCCCCATTCAAGAGCCCCTCCCAGCAACCTGAGGACCAGGTTTACAGGGATAACGAACATGAAACTCCCTCAACAAATCAGGAGCATTTAAGTCACGTAAGAGGACCCAGGAGTTCTCATCATCACCATAATCCTTCCAATGGACTAGGTACTCAAGCTTCCTCCTACGAATCCTGGAGTCCAGGATCTGATCGACTTCATAATCCAATGGATCCGGGATGGTGTGGATATCAGTAGAAGGAATCTCAGTTCCAATGAACGGTTTCAGTAATGATACATGGAACGAGGGGTGAATTCTCATAGTGGGAGGTAACTTTAAAGTCACCGCATTCTCATTGATTATTTTGAGAATCGGGAATGGACCAATATACTGATCCGCCAGTTTTTTACTCGGAACTGGTAACTTGAGGTTCCTCGTAGACAACCATACCATATCTTGAGGTTTGTATTCAGGTGATGGTAATCGTTTCTTGTCAAAATATTTCTTTTGAGTTTCTTTAGCATTAACAAGATGGTCATGTAGTGAGTCCATGACGTTTTTCAAAGTTTCAGTGTAAGAGGAGACTGATGGAGAATGTGAGCACGTTAGTGAATTGGGATAAGCACGTGGATGAAAACCATAAGTAGCAAAAAATGGAGAGATTTTGGATGAAGAATTGACTGAATTATTATATGCGAATTCGGCACTAGGTAAGTAATCATACCAGTCATCTTGTTGAGATGATATAAAGCATCTCAAATATTGTTCGAGAGTCTGGTTTAATCGTTCTGTTAGTCCGTTGGACTGAGGATGGAAAGCTGTAGTGAGTCGTAATGAGATTTGTAAGGTCTTGCATAAAAATTTCCAAAATTTGGAGGTGAATTGACATCCACGATCTGTTACAATGGAGGTAGGTAATCCATGTAGTTTAACAATATGACTATGGAATACTTTTGCGGTTGTGTAAGCAGTAGGTGTTCTCTTTAATGGAATGAAATGAGCCAATTTAGTTAAATGGTCTACTACAACCATTATGGTATTGTGACCATTGGAGATGGGCAATTCAACAATAAAATCTATTGCAATCATATCCCAAGGCTTTATGGGTATGGGTAATGGTAATAAACATCCATAAGGTTTATGATGTTCCTTCTTTTTCCTTGCGCAGATTTGACAATTTATTATATAAGTGTGGATGTCGGCCTTCATTTGTGGCCACCAGTATTCTCTACTGATAAGATCAGTAGTTTTATCTATGCCTGGATGTCCGGCTAAAGGGGTATCGTGATGTTGTTGAATGATCTGTTTCCTTAGAGATGATGGAACATATATCAATCCATCATTCAAATATAAACCAGATTCAGAATCTGGGGTACAAATTGGTGGAATGTCGGGATCTAAATGTTGTGCTTGGTATAAGTCGGATGTCTCTAGGACTGCTGCAGCTATGATTTTACTTGGTGGAATAATATAGGCCATAGTTTGAGTGTCTGCAGTTGAATCAAATGACCGGGATAAAGCGTCTGCTGTTACATTCTTTGTACCTGGTATGTGGGTAAGTAAAAAATTAAACCTATCCAGAAACAATGCCCAGCGAACCTGTCTTGAAGAGAGAGTTTTATTTTTCTTCAAATATTGAAGATTTTTATGATCTGTATGAACCTGGAATGGGATTGTGGTTCCCTCCAAGAGATGTCGCCAGTGCTCCATTGCTGATTTCATCGCAAGTAACTCCTTATCGCCTATAGAATAGTTTGTCTCGGCAGGAGTTAGTCTTCGAGAAAAATAGGCGATAGGATGGAGATGATTATCTTGGTTTCCAGGTTGTAAGAGAATGGCTCCAATTCCAACATTGGAAGCATCTACCTGTAATGTGTATGGCAAGTCTGGATTGGGTAAACTGAGAATAGGAGCTGTTGTGAATTTCTCCTTCAAAGTTTGAAAGGCATGTTCTGCATTGGTATCCCAAACGAATTTTTGTTTTCCTGTTAGTCGAGTTAAGGGTTGAACAATGGTTGAATAATGATTTATAAATTTTCTGTAAAAATTTGAAAATCCTAGAAATCGTTGAAGGGATTTCAAGGTAGTGGGTGTTTGCCAATTGATTATGGCTGTGACCTTTTCCTGATCCATCTCTATACCTTTGGGAGAAATTATATAACCCAAAAATTTAATAGTATCTTTGTGAAATTGGCATTTTTCCAACTTTGCGTATAACTGATGATCACGTAATGTTGAAAGTACCCACCTTACATGTTTCCTATGCTCTTCTATAGATTTTGAATAAACAAGTATATCATCCAGATATACAATTACGCACACATCCATTAATTCTTTAAAGATTTCATTTATAAAGAACTGGAATGTGGCAGGAGCATTCGTTAAACCAAAAGGCATAACGTTATATTGAAATAAGCCGTATCTTGTTTTAAATGCTGTTTTCCACTCATCACCAGATCTCATTCTTATTAAATTGTATGCACCTTTTAAATCTAGTTTAGTGAATATGGTTGCCCCAGTGAGACGTTCAATTATTTCTGGGATGAGTGGTAATGGGTATCTATTTTTTATGGTTACTGAGTTTAGTGCACGGTAATCTATTATGGGTCTGAGAGTGCCATCTTTGTTGGTGACAAAGAATATTGCAGAAGCTACTGGTGATGATGATGGAGAAATGAAACCTTTTCTTAGGTTTTCATCTAAATAATCTCTTAGATGAATCAATTCTTTTTGCGACAATGGGAAAATTTTTCCTGAAGGTATTTCTACTCCAGGTTTGATGTCAATCGGACAATCAAAATGTCTATGAGGTGGTAGTGATTCAGCATTTTTTAAATTAAAGACATCATTAAATTCATAATATTCTTGTGGTATTGCAGAGCCTATGTGTCCAATATTTACATATGGATAACATGTCTCTGAACAAAACTGTGAGGTGAAAGTAACCTTATTTTGAGACCAATCTATGGATGGGTTATGTTTTTGTAACCATGGTAGGCCAAGAACTATGGGATGTATTGAACTTGGTATAATATCGTAAGTTAGATATTCTTTGTGACCATCTGGTGAGATGGTTAATAATGGTATTGTGTGGTGAGTGATCGGACCCTTTAAGATCTGGGTTCCATCAATTACTCTAACAAAAACAGGAGTGGTTTTCTGCAGAATTGGAATTTTATTGTATTTTACTATTGACTCAACAAGAAATATACCATCAGCAGCGGAATCAATAATGGCTTCGTTCTGAAGTTGTTGATTGTCCCACTGTAAAGACAATTTTAGGGATAAGTGTGAAGGGTGTTTTTGTTTTTCACAAGCACAACTATAAGTACACTTACCCTTTTTCTGGCGAGTTAGGATAGGACAGGTGGCAACATCGTGATCTTTATTTGCACAATATAAGCAAAGATTTGCAGATCTTCTCCTTTGTTTTTCTTCCTGGGATAAAGGTCCACGAATGCTTCCTATCTCCATGGGTATGGGGCTCGAGTAGGTTTTTTCTTGATAAGCATGGAATGATCTTTTAGGTGTTGTTTCATATGAGTGCTTCTCAATGTTCCTTTCACGATACCTCCTATCCATGGAGATACATAATTTAATTAAAGCATCTAGACTGTCTGGGAACTCTACCCTAGACAGTTCATCCTTTAAGTATTCAGATAGTCCAATACAAAACTGGTTTTTTAAACTGACTGTGTTCCACTCTGAATCCGTGGCCCATAGCTGAAAATCTGCTATATAATCTTCCACTGGTCTTTTACCCTGTTTAAGGGTTCTTAGTCTTTGTTCGGCAGTTTGTTGTTTGTTTAAATCATCATAAAGGATGGCCATTGTTTGGAAGAAATTTTCTAGGGAATTCAGAATTGGATCCTCTGTCTCAAGGAATCTGTCAGCCCAAACTCTTGGCTCCCCAGTTAGGTAAGATATAGCAGTAAAAACTTTGATCTTTTCTGTACGGTAGGTACGAGGTTTCAAAGTGAATAGAAGTAAACAAGCGTTCTTATATTCACGAAATTTCGTGCGGTCCCCACCGAAAGGTGTTGGGGAATTTACCTGTGGTTCAGGTGTCTCATTTGCTTTTTGAGTCACTAATTCATTTATGATTTTTTTTAGACTGCTGTTCTCATTTTTTAATTCAGTTAACCCTTGAGCCAGAATTTCCACCTTTTGATTTAAGGTGGTGACTTGATTTGCCATTTCTATGGGATCCATTATGGTCTAAATCAGAATCTACAAAAAACAAATTATTATTTTTAAGGCTTGATTATTCTGTGAAAGGAAACAGTTTAGATTAAACATTAATGTTTCAAGTTTGGATAGTTTAAAGTGTATGTAATCATTATCACCAATAATATCATGACTTAGATATTAGGTACCTGTATGATTACAGAGTTTATTTTAGATTCGTGATAAATGTCATTTCTATGCGCCTTAGAAGGAATGATATACTCAAATAAGAGAGTTATAGAAAAGAAGTGGATTCTATCTTAAGTAATGAATGAACAGCATAGACTCATAATCATTGGTGATTCAGTGAGATGAAACTGAATAACTCATACAAAATTAAATAGAGTTTTTGTGGAAAAGTGAAATACAATATAGATAACTCTCTGATATAAACAAAGTTAAACTCCTTAGAATGATCCGAGAAAAGAATAATGATGTGAATATTTATAGGATATTATAGTTCCACATGGTAGAATGAGATTTTCAGTAATGCATTACAATCTCGGTTATGTCCTAGCATGCTATTAAAGTATTCGTTGGTGCACATACCTGATCCAGGAGTTTGACTGTGATGATAAAGAGATAAGTTGAGATACTAGACTCTTAGAAAACAAGAGCGTTCAGAGAAGAGCGGGTGAGCAGCAACCACAGCGAGCAGCGATCCTTCGACTCCGGCGTGGTGCGCAGTGAGAGCGGTGATGACGTCACCCGCTGCCTGTCAGTCCGTTCCGCTTGTAACACAGAGTGCTGTAGATTCACGCAGCTGAAGATTTGATTAGAGTTTACTCCAACTTTGTTAGGAGTAAGTAACAAAAGGTATTATTCCAATATGAGAAAAGGAAAATAACAACAGATTGATGTAGAAATTAATTAATGTCAGAAAACTTTAGGGCTTCTTAAAGTTAAGGAGATAGAAAGACTGGTACTGGTCTCCTATTCCACTTCCAATAATCAAGCAATGATTTCTGGGAAAAGAGGTGAATAAATAGAAATGTGTTAGGGGAGGAGATCTTGCCTTAAAGGGATAATGAAAGGCAAATTGTTGACAGCTAGAGTCGTACAGCAGTAAGCGGGGCATGGGGGCGATGCAGAGTTGCTGCTAACAGGGTTTAGCACTGGTTTTGCTATTCCGTTTCGGGATCAGGAGGCCCGGGTATTCAGGGGCAATTTAAAATCGGCTAGAGAATTTCCACAGGTTGTGAAGGAAAAATTGTTTAAAGAAGTTAGCTTGGGTAGGATGGTGAGACCTTTTCAGGACCCGTAAAGTGCCCAATTTGAGGGTTTCACCTTTGGGGGTTGTCCCCAAGAAAGTGGCAGGTTAATTCCGGATGATCCATCATTTGTTGGATCCGAAAGGATCATCAGTGAATGATGGCATTGATCTGGAATTAGTCTCTGTCAAGTATGCGTCATTCGACAAGGCGGTCTCAGTGGTGAGGGCCGCAGGCCGTGGTGCATTGCTAGCAAAGGCAGACATAGAATCATCCTTTTGCCTGTTTTCAGTTCACCCAAAATGTCATCATCTTTTGGGTTGTTTCTTTGAGGGGTTGTATTTTGTGGATCTCTGCCTCCCGATGGGTTGTTCTATTTTGTATTCATACTTCGAAAAGTTCAGTTAATTTGTGGAATGGGTTGTAGAAAGCAGAAAGCAGGTAGATCATCAGTGGTACACTACTTGGACGACTTCCTGTTTGTGGGCCTGGCGGAGTCCGAGGTATGTGATCTTTTGGTGAGAGTTTTTGAGGAGGTAGCTCAGGAGTGCAGCATTCCAGTGGCGGCGGATAAGTTAGAGGGGCCGTCTATGTCATTGAGTTTTTTGAGTATCTAATTGGATACGGTTCGGATGGAATGTAGACTCCAGGAGGATAAATTCCGGGATCTGCAATCGGTGATAGGGGACGCTTTAGGGAGTAGGAAGCTTATGCAGCAGGAGGTTCGGTCGTTGTTGGGGAAGCTCAATTTTGCATACCGGATTATCCCAGTTGGCCAGGTTTTCTGCCGGTGGCTGTCGCTTGTGACAGTCGGGGTTTCAAACCCAAAACACCACATCAGGTTGTCAAAGGAAGTGAAAGAGGATTTGAAGGTCTGGAAGATATTTTTAGATGATTTCAATGGCAAGATGATGATTCAGGAGATTGGGTGGTCTGATGACACGTTGTTTTTGTACACAGATGCCTCTGGAGCGCATGAATTTGGGCCGTATTTGAATTAAAAATCGTGCGCGGGGGGCCGTGGCCCCAATCCTGGTTTGACTTGGGGCTGACTAAGAATTTAACTTTTTGGGAGCTTTTTCCTCTAGTGGTGGCCCTTCGCATTTGGCGAGAGAAGTTGGGAGTCAAGAGAATGTGTTTCCATTCGGACAAAATCGGCGGATGGTGTGGGCCATTAAGCACTTGGCGGCTAATTTTCCCCCAGTGGTAACGTTGCTGAGGGTGTTTGTGCTGGAATGCTTGTGTTGCAATGTATCTTTCAGAGCTGTACATGTGCCAGGACATTTGAATGTGATCGCTGATTCTTTGTCCCATTTTCAGTGGGACCAGCTTTGACTGGTGGCCGCAGACGCAGACCCAGAAGGGATGGAGTGTCCAGGAGATCTTTGGCAGCTGGACTGCCAGGGGTAATGGGTATGGTGAGAGGGGCGCTGGTGCCTAACACATGGAGGGCGTATGCCTGAGTGTGGCAGCAGTGGTGGGAAGTGGCAGAAAATTAGCATTTAAGAGATGATAGGGATGATTGTTTGAGCAATCTGCTGGAGTGGATAAGAAGTTGGGGTGGGGCATGGCTTTCACCTTCAGAAATTCGTAAGAGAATGGTGGCAATGGCTTTCTTTTTTCAGATGATAGGGTGGAAGGATATTACTAAGGTTTTTGTAGTTCTATTGGCAATCAGTTTGTGCAGTGGCAAAAGGTTTGAGGATAGTAGGAGGCCAGTTACATTTGCCATTTTGCAAGGAGTGGTGGATTTATGTTTTTAATATTTTGAAGAAATGTTGTTTAAAACAGCTTTTATTTTGGTGTTTTTTGGGGCCTTTAGGATTTCTGAGTTAGTGAGTAGAAACAAAGGGATATGGGTGACTTGAGTAAGCAAGATGTTGTTTTGAAAGAAGATGTGGGAGAGCTTTGGTTAATCAGGGAGGTGTTTTTACCCTTAAAAATGGGGTACATCTGAATGAGGTAGGCTTTCATCTTTTTCAATTTTAATGTGAAAGAGGGGATTGAAAAGCCTTAGCTTTCTGTGGTGGTACTCAATGAGGGGCAAGTGGTGACGGGGTGCTTGCTATGGTTTTTGAGGCTTACGCCTGTTGGAAAATGTCTGGTACCTCCTGGTAGTTTAACAGGAGGGGAGTTTAATGGTGGACGCTCCGTCCTGCAATGGGGTGGGGGCTTGTGGAGATGGAAAGAGCAAGCACTGGGGTTTTACGTGATGAACGTTAAAATGTTAAGCTGTTATTTGTTTTGGTTAATAAATAAGCTCCTGCCTTATCACTTCCAACAGTTGGTGTGTTGTCATTATTGGTTGAATGGTTGGAGGAGTGACTTAGAAATGTGGAGTCAAGGACTTACTCTGCTTAAGTTAGATTCCTGTTTAAACTCTCATTTTAGGATAAAAAAACTTTTTTCCTTTCTATGTGAATTCTGCTGTTTCTCTGTGAATAGTGAGTGAAGTTTACCTTTATTTGATACCTGTTCTTGATAGTGGAGTACACCTAGCGCCTACTAAATAAGACCTCTGGCTTTGATAATTTGACACCTAGTTGTCAAAATGGAAAGATGAAACTAATAAGGTATACCAAAGCGCCAACTGTATGAAGGCTGGGTCTGGACCAAAGCGCCAACTATACGAAGGCTGGGTCTGGACCAAAGCGCCAACTGTACGAAGGCTGGGTCTGGACCAAAGCGCCAACTGTACGAAGGCTGGGTCTAAACCAAAAGCGCCAACTGTACGAAGGCTGGGTCTGGACCAAAGCGCCAACTATACGAAGGCTGGGTCTGGACCAAAGGGCCAACTATACGAAGGCTGGGTCTGGACCTAATGCAATATTATCAAACAATTACAATAAACAATTTATTGAGTACACAAATAAGTTAAAAACATGGATCCATGTATAAACAATCAAATTTATAGAACAATAATAGCTAAATGAATAGTTACAACAAATAGTTATGTAACAGATATAGCATTTAAAATTGTGCAAACATTGCTCTTAAAAATATTCCTAAAAAATTCCAAATTTAGTATAAGGCTCACAACAGAAATTCAACTTTGTGTTTACCACATACACATAATAGGTGAAATATATTAGTCAGTTATATAATATTATCTAACCAATAATGTTCTCGATTCTATGCAATGCTCCTAAATATTGCCAATAGTGACTAATGTGTAAGGCTCTGAGTAAGACCTTTAACTCTGTGTTTAACACATACACATTGTCAAGTAAAATATTGTGACAGCAATAAGCCAATGTAAAAACTGTGTATCAAAAAAGTTGTGTGCAAAAATTAGTGTACAAAAATTATTAATGGTCAAAAAATAGGTTGATCTTCAAAAAACGTGAATTAAGAACAAAGATTGTGAAAAATGAAAAATCAAAAATTTACAAAAATATTGTGGTGTGTTCAGATAGTGACTTATATAAATGTAAATAATAGTCCAAAAAATAGTGACTTATAAATAATAGTCCAAAAAATAGTCCAACAGTGAAAACTTCATAGAAAAAATAATCCAACAATAAATAATAATAAGTAGTGTGTCTCTTTAAGAAAAAACAATAATCCTTAAAGTGTTGTGAATCCTAACAGCAATAGTTATGGTGATTTCCCAAGTGTTTTATACTGAATAGCAGTGTCAGTACTTGTTAGCCATAGTAGCCAAGTGTTTTATACTGAATAGCAGTGTCAGTACTTGTTAGCCATAGTAGCCAAGTGTTTTATACTGAATAGCAGTGTCAGTACTTGCTAGCCATAGTAGCCAAGTGTTTTATACTGAATAGCAGTGTCAGTAATTGCTAGCCATAGTAGCCAAGTGTTTTATACTGAATAGCAGTGTCAGTACTTGCTAGCCAAGTGTTTTATACTGAATAGCAGTGTCAGTACTTGTTGCTAGCCAAGTGTTTTATACTGAATAGCAGTGTCAGTACTTGCTAGCCAAGTGTTTTATACTGAATAGCAGTGTCAGTACTTGCTAGCCATAGTAGCCAAGTGTTTTATACTGAATAGCAGTGTCAGTACTTGCTAGCTATAGTAGCCAAGTGTTTTATACTGAATAGCAGTGTCAGTACTTGTTAGCCATAGTAGCCAAGTGTTTTATACTGAATAGCAGTGTCAGTACTTGTTAGCATTAGTAGCCAAGTGTGTTATACTGAATAGCAGTGTCAGTACTTGTTAGCCAAGTGTTTTATACTGAATAGCAGTGTCAGTACTTGTTAGCCATAGTAGCCAAGTGTTTTATACTGAATAGCAGTGTCAGTACTTGTTAGCCATAGTAGCCAAGTGTTTTATACTGAATAGCAGTGTCAGTACTTGCTAGCCATAGTAGCCAAGTGTTTTATACTGAATAGCAGTGTCAGTAATTGCTAGCCATAGTAGCCAAGTGTTTTATACTGAATAGCAGTGTCAGTACTTGCTAGCCAAGTGTTTTATACTGAATAGCAGTGTCAGTACTTGTTGCTAGCCAAGTGTTTTATACTGAATAGCAGTGTCAGTACTTGCTAGCCAAGTGTTTTATACTGAATAGCAGTGTCAGTACTTGCTAGCCATAGTAGCCAAGTGTTTTATACTGAATAGCAGTGTCAGTACTTGCTAGCCATAGTAGCCAAGTGTTTTATACTGAATAGCAGTGTCAGTACTTGTTAGCCATAGTAGCCAAGTGTTTTATACTGAATAGCAGTGTCAGTACTTGTTAGCATTAGTAGCCAAGTGTGTTATACTGAATAGCAGTGTCAGTACTTGTTAGCCAAGTGTTTTATACTGAATAGCAGTGTCAGTACTTGTTAGCCATAGTAGCCAAGTGTTTTATACTGAATAGCAGTGTCAGTACTTGCTAGCCAAGTGTTTTATACTGAATAGCAGTGTCAGTACTTGCTAGCCAAGTGTTTTATACTGAATAGCAGTGTCAGTACTTGTTAGCCATAGTAGCCAAGTGTTTTATACTGAATAGCAGTGTCAGTACTTGTTAGCCAAGTGTTTTATACTGAATAGGAGTGTCAGTACTCGCTAGCCAAGTGTTTTATACTGAATAGCAGTTTCAGTACTTGCTTGCCAAGTGTTTTATACTGAATAGCAGTGTCAGTACTTGCTAGCCATAGTAGCCAAGTGTTTTATACTGAATAGCAGTGTCAGTACTTGCTAGCCATAGTAGCCAAGTGTTTTATACTGAATAGCAGTGTCAGTACTTGCTAGCCAAGTGTGTTATACTGAATAGCAGTGTCAGTACTTGCTAGCCAAGTGTTTTATACTGAATAGCAGTGTCAGTACTTGTTAGCCAAGTGTTTTATACTGAATAGCAGTGTCAGTACTTGTTAGCCATAGTAGCCAAGTGTTTTATACTGAATAGCAGTGTCAGTACTTGCTAGCCAAGTGTTTTATACTGAATAGCAGTGTCAGTACTTGCTAGCCAAGTGTTTTATACTGAATAGCAGTGTCAGTACTTGTTAGCCATAGTAGCCAAGTGTTTTATACTGAATAGCAGTGTCAGTACTTGCTAGCCAAGTGTTTTATACTGAATAGCAGTTTCAGTACTTGCTAGCCAAGTGTTTTATACTGAATAGCAGTGTAAGTACTTGCTAGCCAAGTGTTATATACTGAATAGCAGTGTCAGTACTTGCTAGCCATAGTAGCCAAGTGTTTTATACTGAATAGCAGTGTCAGTACTTGCTAGCCATAGTAGCCAAGTGTTTTATACTGAATAGCAGTGTCAGTACGTGCTAGCCAAGTGTTTTATACTGAATAGCAGTGTCAGTACTTGCTAGCCAAGTGTTTTATACTGAATAGCAGTGTCAGTACTTGTTAGCCAAGTGTTTTATACTGAATAGCAGTGTCAGTACTTGCTAGCCAAGGGTTTTATACTGAATAGCAGTGTCAGTACTTGCTAGCCAAGTGTTTTATACTGAATAGCAGTGTCAGTGCTTGCTAGCCAAGTGTTTTATACTGAATAGCAGTGTCAGTACTTGTTAGCCAAGTGTTTTATACTGAATAGCAGTGTCAGTACTTGCTAGCCAACTGTTTAATACTGAATAGCAGTCAGTACTTGCTAGCCAAGTGTGTTATACTGAATAGCAGTGTCAGTACTTGCTAGCCATAGTAGCCAAGTGTTTTATACTGAATAGCGGTGTCAGTACTTGCTAGCCAAGTGTTTTATACTGAATAGCAGTTTCAGTACTTGCTAGCCAAGTGTTTTATACTGAATAGCAGTGTCAGTACTTGCTAACCAAGTGTTTTATACTGAATAGCAGTGTCAGTACTTGCTAGCCAAGTGTTTTATACTGAATAGCAGTGTCAGTACTTGCTAGCCAAGTGTTTTATACTGAATAGCAGTGTCAGCACTTGCTAGCCAAGTGTGTTATACTGAATAGCAGTGTCAGTACTTGTTAGCCAAGTGTTTTATACTGAATAGCAGTGTCAGTACTTGTTAGCCAAGTGTTTTATACTGAATAGCAGTGTCAGTACTTGTTAGCCAAGTGTTTTATACTGAATAGCAGTGTCAGTACTTGCTAGCCATAGTAGCCAAGTGTTTTATACTGAATAGCAGTGTCAGTACTTGCTAGCCAAGTGTTTTATACTGAATAGCAGTGTCAGTACTTGTTAGCCATAGTAGCCAAGTGTTTTATACTGAATAGCAGTGTCAGTACTTGCTAGCCAAGTGTGTTATACTGAATAGCAGTGTCAGTACTTGTTAGCCATAGTAGCCAAGTGTTTTATACTGAATAGAAGTGTCAGTACTTGTTAGCCAAGTGTTTTATACTGAATAGCAGTGTCAGTACTTGCTAGCCAAGTGTTTTATACTGAATAGCAGTGTCAGTACTTGCTAGCCATAGTAGCCAAGTGTTTTATACTGAATATCAGTGTCAGTACTTGTTAGCCAAGTGTTTTATACTGAATAGCAGTGTCAGTACTTGCTAGCCATAGTAGCCAAGTGTTTTATACTGAATAGCAGTGTCAGTACTTGCTAGCCATAGTAGCCAAGTGTTTTATACTGAATAGCAGTGTCAGTACTTGCTAGCCAAGTGTTTTATACTGAATAGCAGTGTCAGTACTTGCTAGCCAAGTGTTTTATACTGAATAGCAGTGTCAGTACTTGTTAGCCATAGTAGCCAAGTGTTTTATACTGAATAGCAGTGTCAGTACTTGCTAGCCAAGTGTTTTATACTGAATAGCAGTTTCAGTACTTGCTAGCCAAGTGTTTTATACTGAATAGCAGTGTCAGTACTTGCTAGCCATAGTAGCCAAGTGTTTTATACTGAATAGCAGTGTCAGTACTTGCTAGCCATAGTAGCCAAGTGTTTTATACTGAATAACAGTGTCAGTACTTGCTAGCCAAGTGTTTTATACTGAATAGCAGTGTCAGTACTTGCTAGCCAAGTGTTTTATACTGAATAGCAGTGTCAGTACTTGCTAGCCATAGTAGCCAAGTGTTTTATACTGAATAGTAGTGTCAGTACTTGCTAGCCAAGTGTTTTATACTGAATAGCAGTGTCAGTACTTGTTAGCCAAGTGTTTTATACTGAATAGCAGTGTCAGTACTTGCTAGCCAAGTGTTTTATACTGAATAGCAGTGTCAGTACTTGCTAGCCATAGTAGCCAAGTGTGTTATACTGAATAGTAGTGTCAGTACTTGCTAGCCAAGTGTGTTATACTGAATAGCAGTGTCAGTACTTGCTAGCCAAGGGTTTTATACTGAATAGCAGTGTCAGTACTTGCTAGCCAAGTGTTTTATACTGAATAGCAGTGTCAGTGCTTGCTAGCCAAGTGTTTTATACTGAATAGCAGTGTCAGTACTTGTTAGCCAAGTGTTTTATACTGAATAGCAGTGTCAGTACTTGCTAGCCAACTGTTTAATACTGAATAGCAGTCAGTACTTGCTAGCCAAGTGTGTTATACTGAATAGCAGTGTCAGTACTTGCTAGCCATAGTAGCCAAGTGTTTTATACTGAATAGCGGTGTCAGTACTTGCTAGCCAAGTGTTTTATACTGAATAGCAGTTTCAGTACTTGCTAGCCAAGTGTTTTATACTGAATAGCAGTTTCAGTACTTGCTAACCAAGTGTTTTATACTGAATAGCAGTGTCAGTACTTGCTAGCCAAGTGTTTTATACTGAATAGCAGTGTCAGTACTTGCTAGCCAAGTGTTTTATACTGAATAGCAGTGTCAGCACTTGCTAGCCAAGTGTGTTATACTGAATAGCAGTGTCAGTACTTGTTAGCCAAGTGTTTTATACTGAATAGCAGTGTCAGTACTTGTTAGCCAAGTGTTTTATACTGAATAGCAGTGTCAGTACTTGTTAGCCAAGTGTTTTATACTGAATAGTAGTGTCAGTAATTGCTAGCCATAGTAGCCAAGTGTTTTATACTGAATAGCAGTGTCAGTACTTGCTAGCCATAGTAGCCAAGTGTTTTATACTGAATAGCAGTGTCAGTACTTGCTAGCCATAGTAGCCAAGTGTTTTATACTGAATAGCAGTGTCAGTACTTGCTAGCCAAGTGTGTTATACTGAATAGCAGTGTCAGTACTTGCTAGCCATAGTAGCCAAGTGTTTTATACTGAATAGCAGTGTCAGTACTTGCTAGCCAAGTGTTTTATACTGAATAGCAGTGTCAGTACTTGTTAGTCAAGTGTGTTATACTGAATAGCAGTGTCAGTACTTGTTAGCCATAGTAGCCAAGTGTTTTATACTGAATAGAAGTGTCAGTACTTGTAAGCCAAGTGTTTTATACTGAATAGCAGTGTCAGTACTTGCTAGCCAAGTGTTTTATACTGAATAGCAGTGTCAGTACTTGTTAGCCAAGTGTTTTATACTGAATAGCAGTGTCAGTACTTGTTAGCCAAGTGTTTTATACTGAATAGCAGTGTCAGTACTTGCTAGCCAAGTGTTTTATACTGAATAGCAGTGTCAGTACTTGTTAGTCAAGTGTGTAATACTGAATAGCAGTGTCAGTACTTGCTAGCCAAGTGTTTTATACTGAATAGCAGTGTCAGTACTTGTTAGCCAAGTGTTTTATGCTGAATAGCAGTGTCAGTACTTGTTAGCCAAGTGTTTTATACTGAATAGCAGTGTCAGTACTTGCTAGCCAAGTGTTTTATACTGAATAGCAGTGTCAGTACTTGTTAGCCAAGTGTTTTATACTGAATAGCAGTGCCAGTACTTGCTAGCCAAGTGTTTTATACTGAATAGCAGTGTCAGTACTTGCTAGCCAAGTGTTTTATACTGAATAGCAGTGTCAGTACTTGTTAGCCAAGTGTTTTATACTGAATAGCAGTGTCAGTACTTGCTAGCCAAGTGTTTTATACTGAATAGCAGTGTCAGTGCTTGTTAGCCAAGTGTTTTATACTGAATAGCAGTGTCAGTACTTGTTAGCCAAGTGTTTTATACTGAATAGCAGTGTCAGTACTTGTTAGCCAAGTATTTTATACTGAATAGCAGTGTCAGTACTCGCTAGCCAAGTGCTTTATACTGAATAGCAGTGTCAGTACTTGCTAGCCAAGGCCTAGATTTAGAGTTGGGCGGTAGCCGTGAAAACCAGCGTCAGAGGCTCCTAACGCTGGTTTTAGGCTACCTCCGGTATTTGGAGTCATTAAAAAAAGGGTCTAACGCTCACTTTTCAGCCGCGACTTTTCCATACCGCAGATCCCCTTACGTAAATTGCGTATCCTATCTTTTCAATGGGATTTTTCTAACTCCGGTATTTAGAGTCTTGGCTGAAGTGAGCGTTAGACATCTAACGACAAAACTCCAGCCGCAGGAAAAAAGTCAGTAGTTAAGAGCTTTCTGGGCTAACGCCGGTTCATAAAGCTCTTAACTACTGTACTCTAAAGTACACTAACACCCATAAACTACCTATGTACCCCTAAACCGAGGTCCCCCACATCGCCGCCACTCAATTAATTTTTTTTAACCCCTAATCTGCCGACCGCCACCTACGTTATACTTATGTACCCCTAATCTGCTGCCCCTAACACCGCCGACCCCTATATTATATTTATTAACCCCTAACCTGCCCCCCACAACGTCGCAGCCAGCTACTTACAATAATTAACCCCTAATCTGCCGACCGCAAAGCGCCGCCACCTACGTTATACTTATGTACCCCTAATCTGCTGCCCCTAACACCGCCGACCCCTATATTATATTTATTAACCCCTAATTTGCCCCCCTCAACGTCGCCTCCACCTGCCTACACTTATTAACCCCTAATCTGCCGAGCGGACCGCACCGCTATTATTATAAAGTTATTAACCCCTAATCCGCCTCACTAACCCTATAATAAATAGTATTAATCCCTAATCTGCCCTCCCTAACATCGCCGACACCTAACTTCAATTATTAACCCCTAATCTGCCGACTGGAGCTCACCGCTATTCTAAT
This sequence comes from Bombina bombina, assembly GCF_027579735.1. Classification (NCBI taxonomy): domain Eukaryota; kingdom Metazoa; phylum Chordata; class Amphibia; order Anura; family Bombinatoridae; genus Bombina; species Bombina bombina. The sequence continues at coordinate 1,287,156,834 of NC_069501.1, forward strand.
AAATGTATTAACCCCTAAAGCTAAGTCTAACCCTAACACTAACACCCCCCTAAATTAAATATAATTTTAATCTAACGAAATTAATTAACTCTTATTAAATAAATTATTCCTATTTAAAGCTAAATACTTACCTGTAAAATAAATCCTAATATAGCTACAATATAAATTATAATTATATTATAGCTATTTTAGGATTAATATTTATTTTACAGGTAACTTTGTATTTATTTTAACCAGGTACAATAGCTATTAAATAGTTAAGAACTATTTAATAGCTAAAATAGTTAAAATAATTACAAAATTACCTGTAAAATAAATCCTAACCTAAGTTACAATTAAACCTAACACTACACTATCAATAAATTAATGAAATAAAATACCTATAATTATCTACAATTAAACCTAACACTACACTATCAATAAATAAATTAAATACAATACCTACAAATAACTACAATGAAATAAATCTAAATTACAAAAAATAAAAAAGAACTAAGTTACAAAAAATAAAAAAATATTTACAAACATAAGAAAAATATTACAACAATTTTAAACTAATTACACCTACTCTAAGCCCCCTAATAAAATAACAAAGCCACCCAAAATAAAAAAATGCCCTACCCTATTCTAAATTACTAAAGTTCAAAGCTCTTTTACCTTACCAGCCCTGAACAGGGCCCTTTGCGGGGCATGCCTCAAGAAGTTCAGCTCTTTTGCCTGTAAAAAAAAACATACAATACCCCCCCCCCCCAACATTACAACCCACCACCCACATACCCCTAATCTAACCCAAACCCCCCTTAAATAAACCTAACACTAAGCCCCTGAAGATCTTCCTACCTTATCTTCACCATAACAGGTTCACCGATCGATCCAGAAGAGCTCCTCCGATGTCCTGATCCAAGCCCAAGTGGGAGGCTGAAGAGGTCCATGATCCGGCTGAAGTCTTCATCCAAGCGGGGCAGAAGAGGTCTTCCATCTGATTGAAGTCTTCATCCAAGCGGGATCTTCTATGGTCATCCATCCGGAGCGGAGCGGCAGGATCCTGAAGACCTCCGACGCGGAACATCCATCCTGGCCGACGACTGAACGACGAATGACGGTTCCTTTAAATGACGTCATCCAAGATGGCGTCCCTCGAATTCCGATTGGCTGATAGGATTCTATCAGCCAATCGGAATTAAGGTAGGAATATTCTGATTGGCTGATTGAATCAGCCAGGAAGGATCGGTGATGCCTGGTTAGGTGAAGACAAGGTAGGATGATCTTCAGGGGCTAAGTGTTAGGTTTATTTAAGGGGGGTTTGGGTTAGATTAGGGGTATGTGGGTGGTGGGTCGTAATGTTGGGGGGGGGTATTGTATGTTTTTTTTACAGGCAAAAGAGCTGAACTTCTTGGGGCATGCCCCGCAAAGGGCCCTGTTTAGGGCTGGTAAGGTAAAAGAGCTTTGAACTTTAGTAATTTAGAATAGGGTAGGGCATTTTTTATTTTGGGGGTCTTTGTTATTTTATTAGGGGGCTTAGAGTAGGTGTAATTAGTTTAAAATTGTTGTAATATTTTTCTTATGTTTGTAAATATTTTTTTATTTTTTGTAACTTAGTTCTTTTTTATTTTTTGTACTTTAGTTAGTTTATTTCATTGTAGTTATTTGTAGGAATTGTATTTAATTTATTTATTGATAGTGTAGTGTTAGGTTTAATTGTAGGTAATTGTAGGTATTTTATTTAATTAATTTAATGATAGTATAGTGTTAGGTTTAATTGTAACTTAGGTTAGGATTTATTTTACAGGTAATTTTGTAATTATTTTAACTAGGTAACTATTAAATAGTTCTTAACTATTTAATAGCTATTGTACATGGTTAAAATAATTACAAAGTTGCCTGTAAAATAAATATTAATCCTAAAATAGCTATAATATAATTATAATTTATATTGTAGCTATATTTGGATTTATTTTACAGGTAAGTATTTAGCTTTAAATAGGAATAATTTATTTAATAAGAGATAATTAATTTCGTTAGATGTAAATTATATTTAACTTAGGGGGGTGTTAGTGTTAGGGTTAGACTTAGCTTTAGGGGTTAATACATTTATTAGAATAGCGGTGAGCTCCAGTCGGCAGATTAGGGGTTAATAATTAAAGTTAGGTGTCGGAGATGTTAGGGAGGGCAGATTAGGGGTTAATACTATTTATTATAGGGTTAGTGAGGCGGATTAGGGGTTAATAACTTTATTATAGTAGCGCTCAGGTCCGCTAGGCAGATTAGGGGTTAATAAGTGTAGGCAGGTGGAGGCGACGTTGTGGGGGGCAGATTAGGGGTTAATAAATATAATATAGGGGTCGGCGATGTTAGGGCAGCAGATTAGGGGTACATAGGGATAATGTAAGTAGCGGCGGTTTACGGAGCGGCAGATTAGGGGTTAATAATAATATGCAGGGGTCAGCGATAGCGGGGGGCGGCAGATTAGGGGTTAATAAGTGTAAGGTTAGGGGTGTTTAGACCCAGGGGTACATGTTAGAGTGTTAGGTGCAGACGTAGGAAGTGTTTCCCCATAGCAAACAATGGGGCTGCGTTAGGAGCTGAACGCGGCTTTTTTGCAGGTGTTAGGTTTTTTTTCAGCTCAAACAGCCCCATTGTTTTCTATGGGGGAATCGTGCACGAGCACGTTTTTGAGGCTGGCCGCTTGCGTAAGCAACTCTGGTATCGAGAGTTGAAGCTGCGTTAAATATGCTCTACGCTCCTTTTTTGGAGCCTAACGCAGCCTTTATGTGGACTCTCAATACCAGAGTTATTTTTATGGTGCGGCCAGAAAAAAGCCGGCGTCGTTACCGACAAAACTCCAAATCTAGCCGTTGGTTAGCAAGTACTGACACTGCTATTCAGTATAAAACCCTTGGCTAGCAAGTACTGACACTGCTATTCAGTTTAAAACACTTGGCTAGCAAGTACTGACACTGCTATTCAGTATAAAACACTTGGCTAGCAAGTACTGACACTGCTATTCAGTATAAAACACTTGGCTAGCAAGTACTGACACTGCTATTCAGTATAAAACACTTGGCTAGCAAGTACTGACACTGCTATTCAGTATAAAACACTTGGCTAGCAAGTACTGACACTGCTATTCAGTATTACACACTTGACTAACAAGTACTGACACTGCTATTCAGTTTAAAACACTTGGCTAGCAAGCACTGACACTGCTATTCAGTATAAAACACTTGGCTAGCAAGTACTAACACTGCTATTCAGTATAAAACACTTGGCTAGCAAGTACTGACACTGCTATTCAGTATAAAACACTTGGCTAGCAAGTACAGACACTGCTATTCAGTATAACACACTTGGTTAGCAAGTACTGACTCTGTTATTCAGTATAAAACACTTGGCTAACAAGTACTGACACTACTATTCAGTATAAAACACTTGGCTAACAAGTACTGACACTGCTATTCAGTATAAAACACTCGGCTAACAAGTAATGACACTGCTATTCAGTATAAAACACTTGGCTAACAAGTACTGACACTGCTATTCAGTATAAAACACTTGGCTACTATGGCTAGCAAGTACTGACACTGCTATTCAGTATAAAACACTTGGCTACTATGGCTAGCAAGTACTGACACTGCTATTCAGTATAAAACACTTGGCTACTATGGCTAGCAAGTACTGACACTGCTATTCAGTATAAAACACTTGGCTAACAAGTACTGACACTGCTATTCAGTATAAAACACTTGGCTAACAAGTACTGACACTGCTATTCAGTATAACACACTTGGCTAGCAAGTACTGACACTGCTATTCAGTATAAAACACTTGGCTAGCAAGTACTGACACTGCTATTCAGTATAAAACACTTGGCTAACAAGTACTGACACTGCTATTCAGTATAAAACCCTTGGCTAGCAAGTACTGACACTGCTATTCAGTATAAAACACTTGGCTAACAAGTACTGACACTGCTATTCAGTATAAAACACTTGGCTAGCAAGTACTGACACTGCTATTCAGTATAAAACACTTGGCTAACAAGTACTGACACTGCTATTCAGTATAAAACACTTGGCTAACAAGTACTGACAGTGCTATTCAGTATAAAACACTTGGCTAGCAAGTGCTGACACTGCTATTCAGTATAAAACACTTGGCTACTATGGCTAGCAAGTACTGACACTGCTATTCAGTATAAAACACTTGGCTACTATGGCTAGCAAGTACTGACACTGCTATTCAGTATAAAACACTTGGCTAGCAAGTACTGACACTGATATTCAGTATAAAACACTTGGCTAACAAGTACTGACACTGATATTCAGTATAAAACACTTGGCTACTATGGCTAGCAAGTACTGACACTGCTATTCAGTATTAAACACTTGGCTAGCAAGTACTGACACTGCTATTCAGTATAAAACACTTGGCTAGCGAGTACTGACACTGCTATTCAGTATAAAACACTTGGCTAGCAAGTACTGACACTGCTATTCAGTATAACACACTTGGCTAGCAGGTACTGTCACTGCTATTCAGTATAAAACACTTGGCTAGCAAGTACTGACACTGCTATTCAGTATAACACACTTGGCTAGCAGGTACTGTCACTGCTATTCAGTATAAAACACTTGGCTAACAAGTACTGACACTGCTATTCAGTATAAAACACTTGGCTAGCAAGCACTGACACTGCTATTCAGTATAAAACACTTGGCTAGCAAGTACTGACACTGCTATTCAGTATAACACACTTGGCTAGCAGGTACTGTCACTGCTATTCAGTATAAAACACTTGGCTAGCAAGTACTGACACTGCTATTCAGTATAAAACACTTGGCTAACAAGTACTGACACTGCTATTCAGTATAAAACACTTGGCTACTATGGCTAGCAAGTACTGACACTGCTATTCAGTATAAAACACTTGGCTAGCAAGTACTGACACTGCTATTCAGTATAAAACACTTGGCTAGCGAGTACTGACGCTGCTATTCAGTATAAAACACTTGGCTAACAAGTACTGACACTACTATTCAGTATAAAACACTTGGCTACTATGGCTAACAAGTACTGACACTACTATTCAGTATAACACACTTGGCTAGCAGGTACTGTCACTGCTATTAAGTATAAAACACTTGGCTAACAAGTACTGACACTGCTATTCAGTATAAAACACTTGGCTAGCAAGTACTGACACTGCTATTCAGTATAAAACACTTGGCTAACAAGTACTGACACTGCTATTCAGTATAAAACACTTGGCTAAAAAGTACTGACACTGCTATTCAGTATAAAACACTTGGCTAACAAGTACTGACACTGCTATTCAGTATAAAACACTTGGCTAACAAGTACTGACACTGCTATTCAGTATAAAACACTTGGCTAACAAGTACTGACACTGCTATTCAGTATAAAACACTTGGCTAACAAGTACTGACACTGCTATTCAGTATAAAACACTTGGCTACTATGGCTAACAAGTACTGACACTGCTATTCAGTATAAAACACTTGGCTAACAAGTACTGACACTGCTATTCAGTATAAAACACTAGGCTAACAAGTACTGACACTGCTATTCAGTATAAAACACTTGGCTAGCGAGTACTGACGCTGCTATTCAGTATAAAACACTTGGCTAACAAGTACTGACACTACTATTCAGTATAAAACACTTGGCTACTATGGCTAACAAGTACTGACACTACTATTCAGTATAACACACTTGGCTAGCAGGTACTGTCACTGCTATTCAGTATAAAACACTTGGCTAAAAAGTACTGACACTGCTATTCAGTATAACACACTTGGCTACTATGGCTAGCAAGTACTGACACTGCTATTCAGTATAAAACACTTGGCTACTATGGCTAGCAAGTACTGACACTGCTATTCAGTATAAAACACTTGGGAAATCACCATAACTATTGCTGTTAGGATTCACAACACTTTAAGGATTATTGTTTTTTCTTAAAGAGACACACTACTTATTATTATTTATTGTTGGATTATTTTTTCTATGAAGTTTTCACTGTTGGACTATTTTTTGGACTATTATTTATAAGTCACTATCTGAACACACCACAATATTTTTGTAAATTTTTGGTTTTTCATTTTTCACAATCTTTGTTCTTAATTCACGTTTTTTGAAGATCAACCTATTTTTTGACCATTAATAATTTTTGTACACTAATTTTTGCACACAACTTTTTTGATACACAGTTTTTACATTGGCTTATTGCTGTCACAATATTTTTTACTTGACAATGTGTATGTGTTAAACACAGAGTTAAAGGTCTTACTCAGAGCCTTACACATTAGTCACTATTGGCAATATTTAGGAGCATTGCATAGAATCGAGAACATTATTGGTTAGATAATATTATATAACTGACTAATATATTTCACCTATTATGTGTATGTGGTAAACACAAAGTTGAATTTCTGTTGTGAGCCTTATACTAAATTTGGAATTTTTTAGGAATATTTTTAAGAGCAATGTTTGCACAATTTTAAATGCTATATCTGTTACATAACTATTTGTTGTAACTATTCATTTAGCTATTATTGTTCTATAAATTTGATTGTTTATACATGGATCCATGTTTTTAACTTATTTGTGTACTCAATAAATTGTTTATTGTAATTGTTTGATAATATTGCATTAGGTCCAGACCCAGCCTTCGTATAGTTGGCCCTTTGGTCCAGACCCAGCCTTCGTATAGTTGGCCCTTTGGTCCAGACCCAGCCTTCGTACAGTTGGCGCTTTTGGTTTAGACCCAGCCTTCGTACAGTTGGCGCTTTGGTTTAGACCCAGCCTTTGTACAGTTGGCACTTTGGTTTAGACCCAGCCTTCGTATAGTTGGCACTTTGGTTTAGACCCAGCCTTCGTATAGTTGGCGCTTTGGTTTAGACCCAGCCTTCGTACAGTTGGCACTTTGGTTTAGACCCAGCCTTTGTACAGTTGGCACTTTGGTTTAGACCCAGCCTTCGTATAGTTGGCGCTTTGGTTTAGACCCAGCCTTCGTACAGTTGGCGCTTTGGTTTAGACCCAGCCTTCGTACAGTTGGCGCTTTGGTTTAGACCCAGCCTTCGTATAGTTGGCGCTTTGGTTTAGACCCAGCCTTCGTATAGTTGGCGCTTTGGTCCAGACCCAGCCTTCTTATAGTTGGCGCTTTGGTCCAGACCCAGCCTTTGTATAGTTGGCGCTTTGGTTTAGACCCAGCCTTCGTATAGTTGGCGCTTTGGTTTAGACCCAGCCTTCGTATAGTTGGCGCTTTGCTATACCTTATTAGTTTGATACCTGTTCTACTGTATTGAAGCTGAAGTACATAAATATATTCTTTTTGTTCCCCTGCTTTATCGTGTTTGAAGTCTGTGGAGATCCCTAAATTGCACAACACATAGAAATCATAACAGACTGAAAGTGCATTGTTCTGCTCTTAAAGGGGCAGTGCACAGTAAAAATGGATGCTTCTCAAACTGCAACAACTGGATTTTCTTACACAGTCCCTTGATGAATTACACCTGTGCCAGGCAGATATGCCAGCTCAAATATATTCTGCATCAACGCCAGGTTTAGAGCCACAGGTTTCACTCCCTAATAAAAGATCCTCCTTCAGAGACTTTATAAGTGAATGCAGTTTGAAACCTAGCACAATGATTTGCCCGCTGATAGAGGAGCCTGCCAATTAGGGTTGCCACCTCAACACTTATGAAATACACATGCTGCAGGGTGTGCAGATGGCACCTAAACAGCACACAAATGGTGACACTGGACAGCACTATTCATGGTCCTCCTTGCACACCCTGCAACATGTGTTACTCATAAGTGTCCAGGAAAACATGTCCGAGTATACATTGAGTATACAGTTACTGGAAAAGGAAATTCCTCTACTTAACTCATTGGAGTTCACTGGAGAAAAAACACATGGCTAGATTACAAGTTTTGCTTTATGAGGGGTGCGGGGATAACTTGCAAGTTATTGCACCTCTCACTTTCCTACAGTGCTGGTATTACAGGTTTACAAAAACCCGGCGTTAACAGGCAAGAAGTGAGCGTAGAGAAAAATTGAGCTCCATACCGCACTTCAATACCAGCGCTGCTGAAAGCTGCGGTGAGCTGCTTTTATGTGCTCGTGCACGATTTCTCCATAGACATCAATGGGGAGAACCGGCTGAAAAAAAGTCTAACACCTGCAAAAAAGCAGCGCAAAACTCAGTAACGCAGCCCCATTGATTCCTATGGGGAAACAAAATTTATGTCTACACCTAACACCCTAACATGAACCCCGAGTCTAAACACCCCTAATCTTACACTTATTAACCCCATAATCTGCTGCCCCTGACATCGCCGACACCTACAATATACTTATTAACCCCTAATCTGACGCTCCGGACATCGCCGCCACTATAATAAACATATTAAACCCTAAACTGCCGCACTCCCACACCACAAACACTGGTTAAATATTATTAACCCCTAATCTGCCGCCCCTAACATCGCCGCCACCTACCTACATTTATTAACCCCTAAACCTAAGTCTAACCCTAATCCTAACACCACCCCAAACTTAAATATAATTAAAATAAATCTAAATAAAAATGACTATCATTACCTAAATAATTCCTATTTAAAACTAAATACTTACGTGTAAAATAAACCCTAAGCTAGCTACAATATAACTAATAGTCACATTGCATCTAGATTAGGTTTTATTTTTATTTTACAGGTAAGTTTGTATTTATTTTAACTAGGTAGAATAGCTATTAAATAGTTATTAACTATTTACTAACTACCTAGCTAAAATAAATGCAAAGTTACCTGTAAAATAAAACCTAACCTGTCTTAAACTAACACCTAACCTTACACTACAATTAAATAAATTACCTAAATTAAATACAATTACCTAAATTACAAAAAAAAAACACTAAATTACACAAAATAAAAAAAGAAATTATCAGATATTTAAACTAATTACACCTAATCTAATAGCCCTATCAAAATAAAAAAGCCCCCCAAAATAAAAAAAAACCCTAGCCTAAACTAAACTACCAATAGCCCTTAAAAGAGCCTTTTGCGGAGAATTGCCCCAAAGAAATCAGCTCTCTTACCTGTAAAAAAAAATACAAACAACCCCCCAACAGTAAAACCCACCACCCACACAACCAACTCCCCAAATAAAATCCTAACTAAAAAAACCTAAGCTCCCCATTGCCCTGAAAAGGGCATTTGGATGGGCATTTCCCTTAAAAGGGCATTTAGCTCTTTTTCAATTGCCCAAACCATAATCTAAAAATAAAACCCACCCAATAAACCCTTAAAAAAAACTAACACTAACCCCTGAAGATCCACTTATAGTTTTGAAGACCGGGCATCCATCCTAAATGAAGCCAGGATAAGTCTTCATCCAAGCGGCAAGAAGTCCTCAACGAAGCCAGGAGAAGTATTCATCCAAGCCGGCAGAAGTGGTCCTCCAGACGGGCAGAAGTCTTCATCCAGACTGCATCTTCTATCTTCATCCATCCGGCACGGAGCGACTCCATCTTCAAGACATCCGGCGCGGAGCATCATCTTCAATTGAAGTCTTTTTCCAGAATGAAGGTTCCTTTAATTGATGTCATCCAAGATGGCGTCCCTTGAATTCCGATTGGCTGAATTCTATCAGCCAATCGGAATTAAAGGTGAAAAAACCCAATAGGATTGGGCTTGCATTCTATTGGCTGTTCCAATCAGCCAGTAGAATGCAAACTCAATCCTATTGGCTGATTGCATCAGCCAATAGGATTTTTTCACCTTTAATTCCGATTGGCTGATAGAATTCTATCAGCCAATAGGAATTCAAGGGACACCATCTTGGATGACGTCACTTAAAGGAACCTTCATTCTGGAAGAAGACTTTGATTGAAGAGGATGCTCCGTGCCGAATGTCTTGAAGATGGAGCTGCTTTGCACCGGATGGATGAAGATAGAAGATGCGGTCTGGATGAAGACTTCTACCCGTCTGGAGGACCACTTCTGCCGGCTTGGATGAAGACTTCTCCCGGCTTTGTTGAGGACTTCTAACCGCTTGGATGAAGACTTCTCCCGGCTTCGTTCAGGATGGATGTGGGCTCTTTAAAACTGTATGTGGATCTTCAGGGGTTAGTGTTAAGCTTTTTTTAAGGGTTTACTGGGTGGGTTTTAGTTTTAGATTAGGGTTTGGGCAGCAATAGAGCTAAATGCCCTTTTAAGGGCAATGCCCATCCAAATGCCCTTTTCAGGGCAATGGGGAGCTTAGGTTTTTTAGTTAGGATTTTATTTGGGGGGTTGGTTGTGTGGGTGGTGGGTTTTACTGTTGGGGGGTTGTTTGTATTTTTTTTTAGAGGTAAAAGAGCTGATTTCTTTGGGGCAATGCCCTGCAAAAGGCTCTTTTAAGGGTTATTTGTAGTTTATTGTAGGCTAGGTTTTTTTTTATTTTGATAGGGCTATTAGATTAGGTGTAATAAGTTTAAATATCTGATAATGTCTTTTTTATTTTGTGTAATTTAGTGTTTGTTTGTTTTTTGTAATTTTGTTAATTGTATTTAATTTAGATAATTTATTTAATTGTAGTGTAAGGTTTTGTGTTAGTGTAACTCAGGTTAGGTTTTATTTTACAGGTACATTTGTATTTATTTTATCTAGGTAGTTATTAAATAGTTAATAACTATTTAATAACTATTCTACCTAGTTAAAATAAATACAAAAAAACCGTAAGCTAGATACAATGTAACTATTAGTTATATTGTAGCTAACAAACGGCTAGATTTAGAGTTGGGCGGTAGCCGTCAAAACCAGCGTTAGAGGCTCCTAACGCTGGTTTTTACCGCCCTCTGGTATTTGGAGTCAGTCAGGAAAGGGTCTAACGCTCACTTTGCAGCCGCAACTTTTCCATACCGAAGATCCCCCTACGCCATTTGCGTATCCTATCTTTTCAATGGGATCTTTCTAACGCCGGTATTTAGAGTCGTGGCTGAAGTGAGCATTAGAAATCTAACGACAAAACTCCAGCCGCAAAAAAAATCAGTAGTTAAGAGCTTTCTGGGCTAACGCCGGTTTATAAGGCTCTTAACTACTGTGCTCTAAAGTACACTAACACCCATAAACTACCTATGTACCCCTAAACCGAGGTCCCCCCACATTGCCGCCACTCTAATTACATTTTTTAACCCCTAATCTGCCGTCCGCACGCCGCCGCAAGCTACGTTATACTTATGTACCCCTAATCTGCTGCCCCTAACACCACCGACCCCTATATTATATTTATTAACCCCTAATCTGCCCTCCTCAACGTCGCCTCCATCTGCCTACACTTATTAACCCCTAATCTGCCGACCGGACCGCGCTGCTATTATAATAAAGTTATTAACCCCTAATCCGCCTCACTCCCGCCTCAATAACCCTATAATAAATAGTATTAACCCCTAATCTGCCCTCCCTAACATCGCCGACACCTAACTTCAAGCATTAACCCCTAATCTGCCGACCAGAGCTCACCGCTACTCTAATAAATTTTTTAACCCCTAAAGCTAATTCTAACCCTAACCCTAACACCCCCCTAACTTAAATATAATTTAAATCTAACGAAATAAATTAACTATTATTAAATAAATTATTCCTATTTAAAGCTAAATACTTACCTGTAAAATAAACCCTAATATAGCTACAATATAAATTATAATTATATTGTAGCTATTTTAGGATTTATATTTATTTTACAGGTAACTTTGTAATTATTTTAACCAGGTACAATAGCTATTAAATAGTTAATAACTATTTAATAGTTACCTAGTTAAAATAATTACAAAATTACCTGTAAAATAAATCCTAACCTAAGTTACAATTAAACCTAACACTACACTATCAATAAATTAATTAAATACAATACCTACAAATAACTACAATGAAATAAACTAACTAAAGTACAAAAAATAAAAAAGAACTAAGTTACAAAAAATAAAAAAAATATTTACAAACATTAGAAAAATATTACAACAATTTTAAACTAATTACTCCTACTCTAAGCCCCCTAATAAAATAACAAAGACCCCCAAAATAAAAAAATGCCCTACCCTATTCTAAATTAAAAAAGTTCAAAGCTCTTTTTACCTTACCAGCCCTGAAAAGGGCCATTTGCGGGGCATGCCCCAAATAATTCAGCTCTTTTGCCTGTAAAAAAAAACATACAATACCCCCCCAACATTACAACCCACCACCCACATACCCCTAATCTAACCCAAACCCCCCTTAAATAAACCTAACACTAAGCCCCTGAAGATCTTTCTACCTTATCTTCACCATGCCAGGTTCACCGATCCGTCCTCCGAAGTCTTGATCCAAGCCTCCGAAGTCTTCATCCAAGCCCAAGCAGGGGCTGGCGATCCATACTTCGGCTGAAGTCTTCTATCAAGCGTCGGCTGAAGAGGTCCAGAAGAGGCTCCAAAGTCTTCATCCTATCCGGGAAGAAGAGGAGATCCAGACCGGCAACCATCTTGATCCAAGCGGCATCTTCTATCTTCATCCGATGACGAACGGCTCCATCTTGAAGACCTTCAGCGCGGATCCATCTTCTTCTTCCGACGTCTAACTGAAGAATGAAGGTTCCTTTAAGGGACGTCATCCAAGATGGCGTCCCTCGAATTCCGATTGGCTGATAGGATTCTATCAGCCAATCGGAATTAAGGTAGGAAAATTCTGATTGGCTGATGGAATCAGCCAATCAGGTTCAAGTTCAATCCGATTGGCTGATTGGATCAGCCAATCAGATTGAGATCGCATTCTATTGGCTGTTCCGATCAGCCAATAGAATGCGAGCTCAATCTGATTGGCTGATCCAATCAGCCAATCGGATTGAACTTGAATCTGATTGGCTGATTCCATCAGCCAATCAGAATTTTCCTACCTTAATTCCGATTGGCTGATAGAATCCTATCAGCCAATCGGAATTCGAGGGACGCCATCTTGGATGACGTCCCTTAAAGGAACCTTCATTCTTCAGTTGGACGTCGGAAGAAGAAGATGGATCCGCGCTGAAGGTCTTCAAGATGGAGCCGTTCGTCAGCGGATGAAAATAGAAGATGCCGCTTGGATCAAGATGGTTGCCGGTCCGGATCTTCTCTTCTTCCCGGATAGGATGAAGACTTTGGAGCCTCTTCTGGACCTCTTCAGCCGACGCTTGATAGAAGACTTCAGCCAGATTATGGATCGCCAGTCCCTGCTTGGGCTTGGATGAAGACTTCGGAGGCTTGGATCAAGACTTCAGAGGACGGATCGGTGAACCTGGCATGGTGAAGATAAGGTAGGAAGATCTTCAGGGGCTTAGTGTTAAGTTTATTTAAGGGGGGTTTGGGTTAGATTAGGGGTATGTGGGTGGTGGGTTGTAATGTTGGGGGGGTATTGTATGTTTTTTTTTACAGGCAAAAGAGCTGAATTATTTGGGGCATGCCCCGCAAATGGCCCTTTTCAGGGCTGGTAAGGTAAAAGACCTTTGAACTTTTTTAATTTAGAATAGGGTAGGGCATTTTTTTATTTTGGGGGTCTTTGTTATTTTATTAGGGGGCTTAGAGTAGGTGTAATTAGTTTAAAATTGTTGTAATATTTTTCTAATGTTTGTAAATATTTTTTTATTTTTTGTAACTTAGTTCTTTTTTATTTTTTGTACTTTAGTTAGTTTATTTCATTGTAGTTATTTGTAGGTATTGTATTTAATTAATTAATTGATAGTGTAGTGTTAGGTTTAATTGTAACTTAGGTTAGGATTTATTTTACAGGTAATTTTGTAATTATTTTAACTATTTTAGCTATTAAATAGTTATTAACTATTTAATAGCTATTGTACCTGGTTAAAATAATTACAAAGTTGCCTGTAAAATAAATATTAATCCTAAAATAGCTACAATATAATTATAATTTATATTGTAGCTATATTAGGGTTTATTTTACAGGTAAGTATTTAGCTTTAAATAGGAATAATTTATATAATAAGAGTTAATTTATTTTGTTAGATTTAAATTATATTTATCTTAGGGGGGTGTTAGTGTTAGGGTTAGACTTAGCTTTAGGGGTTAATCCATTTATTAGAGTAGCGGCGAGATCCGTTCGGCAGATTAGGGGTTAATTATTGTAGGTAGCTGGCGGCGACATTGTGGGGGGCAGATTAGGGGTTAATAAATATAATATAGGTGTCGGCGATGTTAGGGGCAGCAGATTAGGGGTACATATATAATGTAGGTTGCGGCGGTGTACGGAGTGGCAGATTAGGGGTTAATAATAATATGCAGGGGTCAGCGATAGCGGGGGTGGCAGATTAGGGGTTAATAAGTGTAAGGTTAGGGGTGTTTAGACTCGGGGTACATGTTAGAGTGTTAGGTGCAGACGTAGGAAGTGTTTCCCCATAGAAAACAATGGGGCTGCGTTAGGAGCTGAACGCTGCTTTTTTGCAGGTGTTAGGTTTTTTTTCAGCTCAAACAGCCCCATTGTTTTCTATGGGGGAATCGTGCACGAGCACATTTTTGAAGCTGGCCGCTTCCGTAAGCAAAGCTGGTATTTAGAGTTACAGTGGCGGTAAATATGCTCTACGCTCCCTTTTTTGGAGCCTAACGCAGCCATTCTGTGAACTCTAAATACCAGCGGTATTTAAAAGGTGCGGGGGAAAAAAAGCACGCGTAGCTAACGCACCCCTTTGGCCGCAGAACTCTAAATCTAGCCAATAGAGTTTATTTTACAGGTATTTAGTTTTAAATCGGAATTATTTAGTTATTAATAGTAGGTTTTATTTTTGTTTATTTTAATTATATTTAAGTTAGGGGGTGTTAGGGTTAGACTTAGGTTTAGGGGTTAATAACTTTAGTATAGTGGCGGCGACGTTGTGGGTGGCAGAATGTGGGTTAATAACTGTAATGTAGGTTGTGGCGATGTTAGGGGCGGTAGATTAAGGGTTAATAATATTTAACTAGTGTTTAGGGGTTAATATGTTTATTCTAGTGGCGGCGATGTCGGGAGCGGCAGATTAGGGGTTAATCATTTTATTATAGTGTTTGCGATGCGGGAGGGCCTCGGTTTAGGGGTTAATAGGTAGTTTATGGGTGTTAGTGTACTTTTTAACACTTTAGTTATGAGTTTTATGCTACGGCTTTGTAGTGTAAAACTCATAACTTCTGACTTTAGAATGCGTTACGAATCTTGTGGGATAGGCTGTACTGCTCACTTTTTGGCCTAAAAAAAAAAAGCTTGTAATACCGGGGCTATGGAAGTCCCATTGAAAAAAGACTTTACGCAAATTGCAGAAGTTAATTTGCGGTACGGCCAAAAAAGTGTGCGGGACAGCTGCACCTACAAGACACGTAATAGCAGCAGTAGTGAAAAAGCAGCGTTATGAGCCTAAACGCTGCTTTTTTACTCATAACGTAAAATTTGTAATCTAGCCGATAGATTGCTATTAATCAAACACCAGTTCAATATAGCTGTTAACAGCTCAGCATGGAATCTATTAGGCACTAGATTGTCTTTGTAATTTAAAGAGGTATTCCCTCTCCAAAGATAAGAGGGTACTACCCTGGTCATATGTATAAGTCAATCTAAAAGGCCAAGTGATCAACAGTCCAGAGTGACCAAATATATTGAACCTAATTACAATAGATCCTGCAGGTATCCACTGCTTAAAATAACTGGTTCCAAATCGCAATATTGCATACAGGAGATGTGTTTTTAATGTTGAAGTGGGCAACAATAACACCAGTACCAGTCGCTGTCTTTTAAGATAAATGAATAAAAGTTAATTCTTATTTTTCTTTCCTATGGTATATCAGAATGATTAAATACAATCACAGTGCATAGAAGCATACACACCCACACATAGTGAGTTTTGTCCATCCTGTTGGCATGTATTATGGTGTCTGTAGCTGCTGGTTTATGACCATGACTGTGCATGTGCTATGCTATCTGTAACTGCTGGTTTTTGACCATGATTATGCATGTGTTATGGTGTCTGTAACTGCTGTGTTATAACCATGACTATGTATGTGTTATGGTGTCTGTAAGTTTGTAACTGCAGGGTTTCAACCATGACTGCATATGCTATGCTATCTGTAACTGCAGGTTTATGACCATGACTATGCATGTGTTATGTTGTCTGTAACTGCTGGTTTATGACCATGACTATGCATATGTTATGGTGTCTGTAACTGCTGGTTTATAACCATGACTATGCATGTGTTATGTTATCTGTTACTGCTGGTTTATGACAATGACAATGCATGTGCTATGCTATCTGTTACTGCTGGGTTATGACCATGACAATGCATGTGCTATACTATCTGTAACTGCTGGTTTATGACCGTGACTATACATGTGCTATGCTATCTGTAACTGCAGGTTTATGACCATGACTATGCATGTGTTATGTTGTCTGTAACTGCTGGTTTATGACCATGACTATGCATATGTTATGGTGTCTGTAACTGCTGGTTTATAACCATGACTATGCATGTGTTATGCTATCTGTTACTGCTGGTTTATGACAATGACAATGCATGTGCTATGCTATCTGTTACTGCTGGGTTATGACCATGACAATGCATGTGCTATACTATCTGTAACTGCTGGTTTATGACCGTGACTATACATGTGCTATGCTATCTATAACTGCTGGTTTATGACCGTGACTATGCATGTGCTATGCTATCTGTAACTGCTGATTTATGATCATGACTATGCATCTGCTATGCTATCTGTAACTGGTGGTTTATGACCATGACTATGCATGTGCTATGCTATCTGTAACTTCTGGTTTATGGCCATGACTATGCATGTGTGACAGTCTATGAAAGAATAAAGCAATAAGGGCTAAAACCCCTAAACAGACATTCTTTACCCACAGAAATAAAGAGACCAGACGAGAACTGGAGGTTAAGACCAACATGGTCGCGTTTATTTATAACAATTAAACATGACTACCATTTTAAGTAGTCATTCTCGAACGGTGGCGGCCAATGGAGTCCCTAAAACACAGAAACCCCAAACGGGGAGAGGGCGGGGCCAAAAGGTAAGATTTTCAGGTGGGGGAGCCATCGGTGGCTCTGCCCCTGCGGAACGGCTACAGACACCCTAGGGGCCCGAAAGGTCAGCAGGCCCGCGGGGTGTGGCACCCCTAGGTCACGACCCAAGGACATCACCACACCCATTAGCTCGACCCCCAGCCCCCTCTGGACTCTGCACCAACAAAACAGGCCCCGTCCTCCCGCCGAAAGGAAAACTATCAGCCCCCACGAATGGGAACCCCCTCCCAGCGAGACGAGCCATACAACACGCCCAACTGAGAGAGTTAAGTAACTAAATGCCAGGGGCTTACTAAGAAAAGTTCAACTAATCAAATCCCCGCCCTGGTACACAACTATTTTCTAACTACTAGATCTGATGCCGCCACCACTGCACCTGCAACAAAACTGGTTAAACAAGGGAGGGAGGGAGGGAAAAATTTCACCACGACAGCCACCAGGAAAAGAGGGAGAGAAAATGGCCACCGCAGCTTAAATAGGTAAGCTTATTCCCCACCCCTAACATTGCAACAATGTTGCACTACCCAACCTAACACTCATTGCCTGTAGTGGTCAGGCCCTTAATTTGTTTCAGGCTGACAGGCAGCCTTCCACTTTCATAAGGGCTAAAACCCCTAAACAGACATTCTTTACCCACAGAAATAAAGAGACCAGACGAGAACTGGAGGTTAAGACCAACATGGTCGCGTTTATTTATAACAATTAAACATGACTACCATTTTAAGTAGTCATTCTCGAACGGTGGCGGCCAATGGAGTCCCTAAAACACAGAAACCCCAAACGGGGAGAGGGCGGGGCCAAAAGGTAAGATTTTCAGGTGGGGGAGCCTTCGGTGGCTCCGCCCCTGCGGAACGGCTACAGACACCCTAGGGGCCCGAAAGGTCAGCAGGCCCGCGGGGTGTGGCACCCCTAGGTCACGACCCAGGGACATCACCACACCCATTAGCTCGACCCCCAGCCCCCTCTGGACTCTGCACCAACAAAACAGGCCCCGTCCTCCCGCCACAAGAGACCTTATAACAGAAAAGGACTCTTGCCGCCACCCTAAAGCAGCTTAGCCAATGCCTCCTTAACATCAGTCAAGAAGATATCAAGGCCCTCTTCTGTCAGATGCACCCCATCCGGGCGATACAAATGACGCTTATCAGCCGATAAGCCACCGTGGCGCACCACAAAACCTCCCGCAACCATGACCGCCTTCCCCAGCTCTCGGTTAATCTTTTTGCGCACTCTATAAGCTGCCCCCGGGGATGGAAATGAACGCCAGCAAAGCCGCGCCACCAAATTTGACCACCCTAGTTTTAAGCCTGGCAGTAAGGCGTGCAACCACCGCACGTCAGACTTCATAACATTGATTAAGTCCAAAGCCGGAAGCTGCCCCATATCATTACCCCCTAAATGCAAAAGGATAATGTCTGGCTTCCCCCACCGGTGACAAGCGTCCACCAATACTGAAGGCAGCTCCGGCCATGTCATGCCTCTGCGCCCAAGCCATCGCAGCGAAACCCGGGACGGGCGAAAACCCAGCTGTGAACCTCCAGGCACTGCCAGGGCCCTAAGAAAGGCCCAATGCACGTAAGAGTGCCCCACGATCCATAGACGCTTGGGGCGACTCTCCAACCCTGAAAACAAACATAAATTGAATATAAACGACTGTCCTAACTTACGCGCCCCTTTTGTCCCCCCCCCCCTTTTACTACCTGCGCCTCACGCATACTAGCCATTAAGCACCGGGCGCACATAGGATTGATAACGCCTAGATTTCCACCTACCCAGTCTCTTAATTGCCTCCCCCGACCAGCCTAACGCCGCTGCGCTGGTCGCCGCGCCGATCCTAAAAGAATGAGGTGCAATTTTTTCCGCATCTAGCCCGGCTGCTTTTGCCGCGCCCTCGAGTACCTTCCTAAATTGAAATCTAGACAGCGAAAGTCCGTCCCTATGGACCAGGAACTGGATAGCTGTCTCAGGGCGCATGGCCATATATGCCCTTGTCAGCGCTACCGGGCAAACTGCTCCGTCTCCCGCCGCCGACAGGGAAAGCCAAGCCCCTCTTCCTTCTTGGTCGGTTTTGGAACGCGACACGAACAGCAACACAGACTGCTCAGATATCCGCACGTGTCTAGCCATTAGCCCAAACCCCACCTTCGTACGAGATGGAGCCACCAATTCCCCTACTCTTAGCGCCCCATAAAAAGCCAACGCAAAGGCGCAACTAAACAATGCAACCTCATATTCTGAGGCACACACTTGAACGAGTCCTGCCACTATAACCCCCAATCGCAAGGCCGTAACAGGCTCCCTCTGATCAGTTCCACGGGGTTTCAATCTACCCCAACCTTTCAGCGACTTTCTAACTAAAAAGGAGCTACCAAAATCATTAAAACCATACAGCTTGTTAAAGAATGACAAGGCTGCAACCTTACCCTGAGCAACCCCAGCAGACACACCCCGCGCACGCAAGCTAAACAGCCATTCAACTACTAACACCTGTGTACCTTCGGCCGGTGCCTGCCGGCGCAGCTGACAGAAATCCTCCCACTCCTTCCAATGTCTACTGTAGGCCTGCCACGTCTTTGGAGCTAACGAAGCCCGCACCAGAGGAAGAAGTGCCTCTAAAGGCCTGCTATCTGCCAAAGAAAGATCGGACATGGTACACCATCAACATCCGCTGATGGCACTAAACGCCTAAACTGACCCCACTGAAAGCGCGACAAAGCGTCGGCCACCACATTGTTAACCCCTGGCACATGCCTCGCTTCAAACTGCAAATTAAGCTGCATGCATCTCAAAACCAGGTGTCTCAAATAGGACACCACCACTGGAGAAGCCGCTGAAAGCCGGTTCACTGCGTAGACTACGCTAAGGTTGTCTGACCAAAAGAGCACAGAGCGATTCCGCAACTTCGAACCCCACAACTCCACTGCCACCACTATTGGGAATAGCTCCAGCAATGTGAGATTCCGTACTAGACCTGCCTCGACCCACGACACCGGCCAGGGCTCCGCGCTCCAAGCCCCTTCCAAGTACGCCCCGTACCCCGACGCTCCTGCCGCATCTGTAAACAAGTGGAGGGCCTGGCTGGAAACCACTGGCTCTCTCCACAGTAGCACTCCATTAAAGTGCACCAGAAACTTCTCCCACACCGCAAGATCATCCTTCATTACTCTTGTAATGCGAACTCTCCTCCTGCGAGCTAATCCCCTTTGCAGGAGACCCTCTAGCCGCCGGTTAAACACCCTCCCCATGGGTATCACCCGACAGGCAAAATTCAAGAGGCCCAGCAACGATTGAACCTGCGTAAGGGTAAGCTCAGCCACCCCCGCAGCCTCCCGCACTGCCAAAAGCAGACGCGCCACCTTGTCCCTGGGCAAGCGGCACACCCGCTCGACCGTGTCAATCTCAATACCTAGGAACACCAGCCGCGTGCACGGTCCCTCAGTCTTCTCTTCCGCCAGCGGAACCCCAAACTCCCGCAGCAAAGGCCGCATAACAGCCATCAGCCTTGCGCATTCCCCAGACCCCTGCCTCCCCACAAACAGGAAATCATCGAGATAATGCGCTATCAGCCCGCCCCCGGCCGCTGTTTCTACCGCCCAGTGCAAAAATGAACTAAACAGTTCAAAATAGGCACACGATATGGAGCAGCCCATGGGAAGGCATTTATCCACATAGAACCCTTCCTCAAAACGAAAACCCATCAACCTGAAGGATTCCTGATGAATAGGAAGGAGGCGAAACGCTGATTCAATATCCAGCTTCGCAAACATCGCCCCAAACCCAGCCCCCCTGACTAAGTCTAAGGCCTCCTCAAAAGACTGATATCTCACCGAGCTGATTGCCGGATCGATAGCGTCATTAACGGACCTCCCTTTAGGGTAGGACAAATGTTGGATCAGCCGAAAATTCCCCGGTTCCTTCTTGGGCATGACCCCCAGAGGGGACACTACCAATCCCGGAACCGGGGGCACCCGGAAGGGGCCCGCAATCCTTCCCAAAGCCAGCTCCTTGGCCAACTTTTCCTTAACCACCTCGGGAAACTGGTATGCTGATTTAAGATTCCTGTGAGTGGCGGACCCCACCACCACAGATGTAACCGGAATCTTAAACCCGTCCCTGACCCCCATGAGAAGTGTGCCAGCGGCCACCCTATCCGGGTAGGCCGCCAGCCATGGCCCCATGGCGGCCAGGTTCAGAGGCGTGGGAGCCCTTTCCAGCAACCGCGCCCCTTCCTGCGCCCCTGCCAGCTCCCCCATCCCTCTTCCTCTGACATTCAACCCCTGGGTGGGGACCCCCACAGTAAAGGCAGATGTGCCGAAAGGAACAATTCCTTCCCTTGTCGCACTGACGGTCATTAAACCGCCAACATTCCCGCCCTTTCTTCCGAAACCCAGTGGACGACGCCTGCCCAACCCCTTTCTGCACTGCGCCCCCCTTGATTCGACTTATCTGCATCCAGACTCGTCCACAGATCCACATCCTTCATCCCAAACGTCAGAATGGGATTCCCCGCCATCTTTCTACGGAACTCAGAGTCATAAGACCTCCAGGCCCCTTCCGGGTACTTCCTAAAAATTTGCTCGATTATGTCTGTATACTTCAAGACATCGAGCGCCCTATCAGGCCACTGCTCAATATAGCAAGACGCCAAGACCTTAAAGCACCGGCGCCACTCATCAAACGTCTCTGGCCGCTTGACGTTTTTGGGGCCCGTACCGTCCTCACTCCTCTCCCTGTCCCTATGAGCCTCCATAGACAGCTCAAAGACGTTAACATACCTGCCTTCCCTAATTTTTGCTACAGTATTTGGCTTCAGATGTGCATGCAGCGAATGGACAATGCATGGGTAGGTATCCCCATGCACCGCCACCTTCCTGGCCGACACTCCGGCCTCAACTCCCCCATCTAACTGGACACCCCTCAGCCCCCCCAGGTGTCCCCTGTGGCGTAACCAGCAACACCCCAGCCACTGCTGGGCTGCAGCTCCTGCCTACGCCTGCCACTGGCATCCCTGACTGAAGCGCAAGCATGCGCCTCATCATCCTGTACATCTTACGCTGCCCTTTACTATTTAGCCCCAAAGCACGCTCCCCGTCTGAGTCTGACTCGCTACTGTCTAACAGTGTAGTGTGTGTAGTGCGTGCCAATGCATGTGGAAGCGCTCCAGGAGCTGTCTCACCTGCACCCGAAATCCCAGATGTCCCCGAATTTCCAGATGGCCCAGGTTGGCCCGAAATCCCAGATGGCCCTGAACTTCCCGATGGCCCAGGCTGACTCCTCGGGGCATCCGATGCTGCCACCGCCACCAACGAGTTCCCAGTGTCCGCCGACTCCATTGCCCGAACCTGCGAGGGAGACAAAAAGGAGATGGGAGCACCCAGAACACGAGTCCCAACACCACTCACACTTGCCCCCACTCCGGACCCGCTGGCACCCGCAGCCATCACATCCCCCACAGCAATCACATCCCTCTGCTGACTACCAGCCATTGAAACCGGCGCCACTGGACCCCCACTGCTTGTGCATCTGCAATGACTGCAAACCCCCCTTTTGCTAACTGCCCCTGGAGGGTCCTGACTTTGTATGCTCTGATATCCATCATAGTGACCCCCCATCCCCCCACTGGGCCCCTGCCCGGTTGCTCTCCCATCCTCCCCAGACCTTCCCCTTGCCTCATGCCTGCTACCACTTGCCCCCTCCCTGAACACCTCTCCTCTGCTACCTCCCGCCAACTTTCGCACTTTGCCGCTACTAGCCTGCTTCCTGCCTTTTCCCCTTAGTAGTAAAGCAGCCCCCCTCACCACCCGCCGTGACCGATCTGCACCTGAACCCTGCCTGGGTGCCCCCACCTCACCTGCAGGACTTTTCACCGCCGGTGAATCACCTCCCTGCTCCGGACGTCTGCGCGCTAGGACCCTGCGCTCCTGCCCGCTCCTACCCTGGACCTGCCTCTGACGCTCCCTGCCTCTCTGCGCAGCTGCGTCCCCTTTCGCCGCCGGACCGGAAATGACGTCACCCGGAGGACCGGAAGTGGCGTCACCCGGAGGACCGGAAGTGACGTCACCCGGAGGACCTGCAGCCCCAAGCACCACCACGCCCCCGCCCGACGCCATCCTTGAGGGCCCAGCATCCGGTGCAGCCTGCGCTATAGTTTGGCGCGAACGCACCTCCCGGCCTTCAACACCACCGGAACCACCACTGACGGCGGCCATGATACCGGGGTTGTCGGCGAAAGTCCTCACCAGCGTGAGGATCGCCGCCAAGGCCTCGGGTGGGAGTAAGTTCAAAACTCCCTCTGGGCTACCCGTCGCCCCACCGCCTCCACCCCCAGCCAAATCCCTGGACCCACCAGGCCTCCCTTCCCCACGCCTAACCTCCGCATCCACACTAGCGCTACCACCCGCCATCGCTGCACTGCTCCCTGGAGACTCCCCTATAGGCCTCAAACCCTTTCACCACGACAGCCACCAGGAAAAGAGGGAAAGAAAATGGCCACCGCAGCTTAAATAGGTAAGCTTATTCCCCACCCCTAACATTGCAACAATGTTGCACTACCCAACCTAACACTCATTGCCTGTAGTGGTCAGGCCCTTAATTTGTTTCAGGCTGACAGGCAGCCTTCCACTTTCATTATATCTATCACTAGTTCACTGAGTGTATGCTGCCATAATCTCCCAATAAACAGAACTGGGATATTGAGAATATAAATGGAAGCAGATTCATCTAAATGGATTTACTTTAATAGTGGATTTAACAATGAATGTTTATCTTCACAAACATATGTTAACTCTGATATATAAAATAACAGATCAAAGTAAAGTTAATAATTATGAACATTAAACATCAAATGATAAAATGATTGAGATGGAGAGAAACGGAAAAATAAACAAACATGGAAATTAGTATAATATTAGTGATATGTTAATGACAAAAAAATGGAAGGTGAAAGTAAGATTGAGGTTGTGAATGAAATGTTATAGAATGTAATGCGTCAGCGATGTTAGGATTAGAAACAATGTAGGCATAATACCGTATGTTAAAGTTTGAAGAACATGCCATCCGGAATACTTTGCTAGTCATTTAACACAGTCATACCTATTTGCGATGTTCCGGTAAGAGGTTAGTGAAAGGAGTAATTTCAGGTATCTGTCTGAAAACAGCGTAAGATTCCGGGTACTGACCGGTGTTTGGGCGCGGAAGTCACAGCTGCTCTGATCAGAGTGAGCGTATCCAACGGAGTCGGGTTTTGCGGGTGACGTCAGCAGTTCTGTCTGTGATCACAGCGTAAGTTGCAGCGCTGTTGGAGACTTAATATAAAAGTAGATATTTAGGTAACAAATAAAGGATGAACACTTTGTAATCCAACTGAATCCGGATAAACACTAAAAGGAGAACAGAGAATTAAGGTTTTACTCTGGGCCTGATAGAGGAGATCAAGTTTAAAGGAAGAAAGCAGTACTTCCCTTCAGTGATCCAATAATCAAGCAATGGACACTGGAAGTAAAGAACTTTTATAGGGAGTAGAGTGGGGAGGAGATTTGACTTAAAGGGGTAGTATGGAAGTCAAATCCTGACAGATCCCCCCTGTCAAGAGGCCCCCCCAGGCATTCGAGATCCAGGCTTCGTAGGAAATGTAGCATGGAAATTGGCCAACAATTCAGGAGCATGTAAATCCCAAACAGGGATCCAGGAATTCTCATCTGCATCATAACCCTTCCAGTGAACAAGATATTCGAGGGTATTTCGGCGTCTTCGGGAATCAAGAATTTCATCAACCTCATATTCCAGAGGATCCGCAATTGACATAGAAATGTCTTCAATGCATGGATTATCCTTTCCTAAATAAGGTTTCAAAAGCGAAACATGGAAAGACGGATGAATGTGCATTGATGAGGGTAAACGCAAAGTCACAGCATTCTCATTTATGACCTTCACTATTGGAAATGGTCCAATATATTGATCAGCAAGATTCTTACTGGGAACTGGTAATTTTATGTTTTTTGTGGATAACCAGACTAAATCATCTAATTTATAATTAGGTGCTGGGTTCCTTTTTTTGTCAAAATAGAATTTCTGAGTCTTTTTGGCAGTTAGCAGATGTTCCTGCAAACTCATGGTAACTTCTTTCAGAGAGTCTGTGTAATGAGAGACCGATGGAGATTGGGGACATGTTAAATTCATGGGATATGTGCGAGGATGGTATCCATATGTCGCAAAAAAGGGAGAGATTTTGGTGGAACTGTTAACTGAATTATTGTAAGCAAATTCAGCATTCGAAATTAAGTCATACCAATTATCTTGGTGATCGGAAATGAAACATCTGAGATATTGTTCAAGAATCTGGTTGACTCTTTACGTTAAACCATTAGATTGTGGATGGAAAGCTGTAGTAAATTTTAATGTTATCTGTAAAGTTTTACAGAGAAATCACCAAAACTTAGAAGTAAATTGTGTACCTCGATCTGACACTATAGATGTGGGTAAACCATGTAATCTTATGACATGATCTTTGAAAGCAATAGCAGTTACATAGGCTGTGGGAGTTCTTTTCATTGGGATAAAATGTGCCAATCTTGTGAGGTGATCAACTACTACCATTATGGTGTTGTGTCCCTGAGAGAGGGGTAAATCAACAATGAAATCAAGAGAAATTCTATCCCAGGGTTTCTGAGGTATGGGTAGTGGAGTTAAAAAACCATAGGGTTTATGATGATCTTTCTTTTTGGTAGCGCAGATCTTACAATTGGAAATGTAGTCATGTAGGTCCACTTTCATATGGGGCCACCAATACATTTGTTTAATCAATTCAAGGGTTTTGTCCAAACCTGGATGTCCGGCTAAGGGGGTTTCATGATGTTGTTGTATGATCTGATTTCTCAGAGAGTTGGGTACATAGATTAAATCTTTAAACAAAGACCGGTTTCTGAGTCTGCAACACATACTGGAGGAATTTCATTATCTCTTTGTTGAGCTTGATACACATCAGTTGTAGTTATGGTTACAAATCCAATTACTTTGGAAGATGGAATTATGAAAGTTGAGTTTTCAACATCTTCCTTTGATTCAAAAGATCTAGATAGAGCATCTGCCTTTACATTTTTTGTTCCTGGGATGTAAGTAAGGATAAAATTGAAACGGTCTAGAAACAGTGCCCATCTTACTTGTCTGGAAGAAAGAGTTTTATTTCTTTTAAGGTATTGCAGATTCTTGCGATCTGTGTATACCTAAAATGGGTCTTTGGTACCCTCAAGGAGGTGTCGCCAATGTTCCATTGCTGATTTCATTGCCAATAATTCCTTATCTCCCACTGAATAGTTTCGTTCAGCAGGGGTTAACCTTCGAGAAAAATAAGCGATAGGATAATGGATTGTATCACTTTTTCTTTGTTGGGAAAGTATCGCTCCAATTCCTACATTTGATGCATCTACTTCTAGGATATAAGGTAAATCTGGATCAGGTAATCTTAGAATTGGTGCTTTAGTGAATTCTTTCTTTAAATGTTGAAAAGCTTGCTCTGCCTTTTGATCCCATATGAATTTTTGTTTACCTGTTAATTGAGTAAGAGGTTGGACTATTGTAGAAAACTGATTGATAAATTTTCTGTAGAAGTTGGTGAACCCTAAAAATCTTTGTAAAGATTTTAATGTAGTGGGTTTGGGCCAATTTTCGATTGCAGTTAATTTATCTTGATCCATTTGTATTCCTTGTGGGGATATAATATATCCCAGGAACTTTATTGTGTCTTTATGGAATTGACATTTTTCCATTTTAGCATAAAGTTTATGGTCTCTTAATGTAGCTAAGACCCATCGAACATGTTTCTTATGATCTGCTAATGTTTTTTAATAAATTAAAATGTCGTCAAGATAGACGATTACACATATGTCCATCAATTCTTTAAAAATCTCATTAATAAAGAATTGAAACGTTGCTGGAGCATTTGTCAGTCCAAATGGCATGACATTATACTGGAATAAGCCATACCTTGTTTTAAAGGCGGTTTTCCACTCATCCCCAGATCTCATTCTAATTAAATTATAGGCTCCCTTTAAATCCAATTTCGTAAAAATGGTTGCGCCTTGGAGTCGCTCAATTATTTCAGGGATGAGTGGTAAAGGGTATCTATTTTTAATTGTGACAGCATTCAGAGCACGGTAGTCTATGATCGGTCTGAGTGTGCCATCTTTATTAGTTACAAAAAATATTGCTGAAGCTATTGGTGATGATGATGGAGAAATAAATCCCTTTCTCAGATTTTCATCTAAGTATTCACGTAAGTGTTTTAACTCTTTTTGTGAAAGAGGAAATATCTTTCCAGATGGTACCTCAACACCAGGTTTTGTGTCTATAGGACAATCATAATGCCTATGCGGTGGAAGTGTTTCAGCATTTTTTAAATTAAATACATCAGTGTAATCTTTATAAACTTCAGATAATATTGAAGTTATCTGTCCAATTGTAACATATGGAAAGCATGTTGTTTGACAGAATTGTGAATTGAAACTAATAATATTATTTACCCAATTTATTGAAGGATTGTGTTTCTGTAACCATGGAAAGCCAAGAATTATAGGATGAATGGAACTGGGAATAATATCAAAAGTTAAAAATTCTTTATGACCGTCTGGCGTAATTGTTAAAAGTGGTATTGTGTGGTGTGTTATAGGACCTTTTAGGATCTGTGTTCCATCTATGTCTCTCACAAAAACAGGATAAGTTTTCTGCATAATTGGTATTTTATTTAATCGTACAACAGACTCATCTATAAAGATGCCATCTGCACCAGAATCAACGATAGCTTCGTTCTGAACTTGTTGGTTGTCCCACTGCAAAGATAAAGTTATAGATAGATGACAAGTTATTTTAGAATAGTCAGGATGATTGTTATATGTCTGCTTACCCTTCTTTTGACGTAGAAGATTAGGACAGGTAGCCACATCATGGTCTTTGTTGGCACAGTACAAACAGAGATTTGCCAGTCTTCTTCTTTGTTTCTCTTCTGAGCTGAGAGGTCCCCGAATTGTGCCTATTTCCATTGGTATAGGTGCTGCGTGTGATCGGTCTCTTTCTACATATGCTTGATAAGGTTTTTTAGGAGTGACTTCCTGTTGATGTTTTTCATATTTTCTTTCACGGTATCTTCTATCCATGGTGATACACAATTTTATTAGAGCATCAAGAGTTTCTGGGAAATCTACTCTTGATAGTTCATCCTTTAAATATTCGGAAAGACCGATTCGAAATTGGTTTTTGAGACTTACTGAATTCCACTGGGAATCAGTAGCCCATAACTGAAAATCAGCTATGTAGTCTTCCACTGGACGTTTTCCCTGTTTTAATGATCTTAGACGTAACTCTGCTGTCTGTTGTTTATTCACATCTTCATATAAAATAGCCATGGTGCGAAAAAATTCTTCTAATGAATTTAGTATTGGATCTTCAGTTTCCAGAAACCTATCTGCCCATGCTCTGGGTTCGCCAGATAAATAGGAGATGGCAGTGAAAACTTTAATTTTCTCAGTTCTATAAGTCCTTGGTTTTAGTGAGAATAATAGAATACAGGCGTTTTTATATTCGCGGAATTTAGTGCGATCACCAGAAAAAGGTAAAGGAAGATTTACCTGAGGTTCAGGCATCTCATTGGTTTTTTGAGTAATGAATTCATTTATCACTCTTTTAAGAGTGCTATTCTCATTTTTTAACTCAGTTAAACCTTGGGCTAGGATTTCTACTTTCTGATTTAAAGTAGTGATTTGATTAGACATTTCAACAGGATCCATGTTAGATCTGAAATTGTAAGTGTAAAAATTCTTTCAGTTGTTTATGTGTTAGAATACATTTTTATAGGCTTGATTATTCTGTGACAGTCTATGAAAGAATAAAGCAATTATATCTATCACTAGTTCACTGAGTGTATGCTGCCATAATCTCCCAATAAACAGAACTGGGATATTGAGAATATAAATGGAAGCAGATTAATCTAAATGGATTTACTTTAATAGTGGATTTAACAATGAATGTTTATCTTCACAAACATATGTTAACTCTGATATATAAAATAACAGATCAAAGTAAAGTTAATAATTATGAACATTAAACATCAAATGATAAAATGATTGAGATGGAGAGAAACGGAAAAATAAACAAACATGGAAATTAGTATAATATTAGTGATATGTTAATGACAAAAAAATGGAAGGTGAAAGTAAGATTGAGGTTGTGAATGAAATGTTATAGAATGTAATGCGTCAGCGATGTTAGGATTAGAAACAATGTAGGCATAATACCGTATGTTAAAGTTTGAAGAACATGCCATCCGGAATACTTTGCTAGTCATTTAACACAATCATACCTATTTGCGATGTTCCGGTAAGAGGTTAGTGAAAGGAGTAATTTCAGGTATCTGTCTGAAAACAGCGTAAGATTCCGGGTACTGACCGGTGTTTGGGCGCGGAAGTCACAGCTGCTCTGATCAGAGTGAGCGTATCCAACGGAGTCGGGTTTTGCGGGTGACATCAGCAGTTCTGTCTGTGATCACAGCGTAAGTTGCAGCGCGGTTGGAGACTTAATATAAAAGTAGATATTTAGGTAACAAATAAAGGATGAACACTTTGTAATCCAACTGAATCCGGATAAACACTAAAAGGAGAACAGAGAATTAAGGTTTTAGTAAACTTGAAAAGATTACTCTGGGCCTGATAGAGGAGATCAGGTTTAAAGGAAGAAAGCAGTACTTCTCTTCAGTGATCCAATAATCAAGCAATGGACACTGGAAGTAAAGAACTTTTATAGGGAGTAGAGTGGGGAGGAGATTTGACTTAAAGGGGTAGTATGGAAGTCAAATCCTGACAGCATGTGCTATGCTATCTGTAACTGCTGTTTTATGACCATGAGAATGCATGTGGTATGCTATCTGTTACTGCTGGTTTACGACCATGACTATGCATGTGTTATGGTGTCTGTAACTGATGGTTTATGACCATGACTATGCATGTGCTATTCTATCTGTAACTGCTGGTTATATGACCATGACAATGCATGTTCTATGCTATCTGTTACTGCTGGGTTATGACCATGACAATGCATGTGTTATGCTATCTGTTACTGCTGGTTTATGACCATGACAATGCATGTTTTATGGTGTCTGTAACTGCTGTTTTTTTTACTATGACTATGCATGTGCTATGCTATCTGTAATTGCTGTGTTATGACCATGTCTATAGTATGTATGTGTTATGGTGTCTGTAACTGGTGTTTTTTTTACCATAACTATGCATGTGCTATGCTATCTGCAACTGCAGGTTTATGACCATGACTATGCATGTGTTATGTTGTCTGTAACTGCTGGTTTATGACCATGACAATGCATGTGCTATGCTATCTGTTACTGCTGGTTTATGACCATGACTATGCATATGTTATGGTGTCTATAAATGCTGGTTTATGACAATGGCAATGCATGTGCTATGCTATCTATAACTGCTGGTTTATGACCATGACTATGAATGTGTTATGGTGTCTGTAACTGCTGGTTTATGATCATGATTATGCATGTGTTATGGTGTCTGTAACTGCTGGTTTATGACCATGATTATGCATGTGTCATGGTGTCTGTAACTGCTGGTTTATGACCATGACTATGCATGTGTTATGCTATCTGTAACTGCTGGTTTATGACCATGACTATGCATGTGTTAATGTGTCTGTAACTGCTGGTTTATGACCAGGATAATGCATGTGTTATGGTGTCTGTAACTGCTAGTTAATTACCATGACTATGCATGTGTTATGGTGTCTGTAACTCCTGGTTTATAACCATGACCATGCATGTGTTATGGTGTCTGTAGCTGCTGGTTTATGACCATGACTATGCATGTGCTATGCTATCTGTAACTGCTGGTTTATGACCATGACTATGCATAAGTTATGCTATCTGTAACTGGTGTGTTATGACCATGACTATGCATGTGTTATGGTATCTGTAACTGCTGTTTTTTTACCATGACTATGCATGTGCTTTGCTATCTGTAACTGCAGGTTTATGACCATGACTATGCATGTGTTATGGTGTCTGTAACTGCTGTTTTTTTTACCATGACTATGCATGTGCTTTGCTATCTGTAACTGCAGGTTTATGACCATGACTATGCATGTGTTATGGTGTTTGTTATGACTAGTTTATGACCATGACTATGCATGTGTTATGCTATCTGTTACTGCTGGTTTATGACCATGACAATGCATGTCCTATGCTATCTGTTACTGCTGGGTTATCTGTTACTGTCTGGCGTAATTGTTAAAAGTGGTATTGTGTGGTGTGTTATAGGACCTTTTAGGATCTGTGTTCCATCTATGTCTCTCACAAAAACAGGATAAGTTTTCTGCATAATTGGTATTTTATTTAATCGTACAACAGACTCATCTATAAAGATGCCATCTGCACCAGAATCAACGATAGCTTCGTTCTGAACTTGTTGGTTGTCCCACTGCAAAGATAAAGTTATAGATAGATGACAAGTTATTTTAGAATAGTCAGGATGATTGTTATATGTCTGCTTACCCTTCTTTTGACGTAGAAGATTAGGACAGGTAGCCACATCATGGTCTTTGTTGGCACAGTACAAACAGAGATTTGCCAGTCTTCTTCTTTGTTTCTCTTCTGAGCTGAGAGGTCCCCGAATTGTGCCTATTTCCATTGGTATAGGTGCTGCGTGTGATCGGTCTCTTTCTACATATGCTTGATAAGGTTTTTTAGGAGTGACTTCCTGTTGATGTTTTTCATATTTTCTTTCACGGTATCTTCTATCCATGGTGATACACAATTTTATTAGAGCATCAAGAGTTTCTGGGAAATCTACTCTTGATAGTTCATCCTTTAAATATTCGGAAAGACCGATTCGAAATTGGTTTTTGAGACTTACTGAATTCCACTGGGAATCAGTAGCCCATAACTGAAAATCAGCTATGTAGTCTTCCACTGGACGTTTTCCCTGTTTTAATGATCTTAGACGTAACTCTGCTGTCTGTTGTTTATTCACATCTTCATATAAAATAGCCATGGTGCGAAAAAATTCTTCTAATGAATTTAGTATTGGATCTTCAGTTTCCAGAAACCTATCTGCCCATGCTCTGGGTTCGCCAGATAAATAGGAGATGGCAGTGAAAACTTTAATTTTCTCAGTTCTATAAGTCCTTGGTTTTAGTGAGAATAATAGAATACAGGCGTTTTTATATTCGCGGAATTTAGTGCGATCACCAGAAAAAGGTAAAGGAAGATTTACCTGAGGTTCAGGCATCTCATTGGTTTTTTGAGTAATGAATTCATTTATCACTCTTTTAAGAGTGCTATTCTCATTTTTTAACTCAGTTAAACCTTGGGCTAGGATTTCTACTTTCTGATTTAAAGTAGTGATTTGATTAGACATTTCAACAGGATCCATGTTAGATCTGAAATTGTAAGTGTAAAAATTCTTTCAGTTGTTTATGTGTTAGAATACATTTTTATAGGCTTGATTATTCTGTGACAGTCTATGAAAGAATAAAGCAATTATATCTATCACTAGTTCACTGAGTGTATGCTGCCATAATCTCCCAATAAACAGAACTGGGATATTGAGAATATAAATGGAAGCAGATTAATCTAAATGGATTTACTTTAATAGTGGATTTAACAATGAATGTTTATCTTCACAAACATATGTTAACTCTGATATATAAAATAACAGATCAAAGTAAAGTTAATAATTATGAACATTAAACATCAAATGATAAAATGATTGAGATGGAGAGAAACGGAAAAATAAACAAACATGGAAATTAGTATAATATTAGTGATATGTTAATGACAAAAAAATGGAAGGTGAAAGTAAGATTGAGGTTGTGAATGAAATGTTATAGAATGTAATGCGTCAGCGATGTTAGGATTAGAAACAATGTAGGCATAATACCGTATGTTAAAGTTTGAAGAACATGCCATCCGGAATACTTTGCTAGTCATTTAACACAATCATACCTATTTGCGATGTTCCGGTAAGAGGTTAGTGAAAGGAGTAATTTCAGGTATCTGTCTGAAAACAGCGTAAGATTCCGGGTACTGACCGGTGTTTGGGCGCGGAAGTCACAGCTGCTCTGATCAGAGTGAGCGTATCCAACGGAGTCGGGTTTTGCGGGTGACATCAGCAGTTCTGTCTGTGATCACAGCGTAAGTTGCAGCGCGGTTGGAGACTTAATATAAAAGTAGATATTTAGGTAACAAATAAAGGATGAACACTTTGTAATCCAACTGAATCCGGATAAACACTAAAAGGAGAACAGAGAATTAAGGTTTTAGTAAACTTGAAAAGATTACTCTGGGCCTGATAGAGGAGATCAGGTTTAAAGGAAGAAAGCAGTACTTCTCTTCAGTGATCCAATAATCAAGCAATGGACACTGGAAGTAAAGAACTTTTATAGGGAGTAGAGTGGGGAGGAGATTTGACTTAAAGGGGTAGTATGGAAGTCAAATCCTGACAGCATGTGCTATGCTATCTGTAACTGCTGTTTTATGACCATGAGAATGCATGTGGTATGCTATCTGTTACTGCTGGTTTACGACCATGACTATGCATGTGTTATGGTGTCTGTAACTGATGGTTTATGACCATGACTATGCATGTGCTATTCTATCTGTAACTGCTGGTTATATGACCATGACAATGCATGTTCTATGCTATCTGTTACTGCTGGGTTATGACCATGACAATGCATGTGTTATGCTATCTGTTACTGCTGGTTTATGACCATGACAATGCATGTTTTATGGTGTCTGTAACTGCTGTTTTTTTTACTATGACTATGCATGTGCTATGCTATCTGTAATTGCTGTGTTATGACCATGTCTATAGTATGTATGTGTTATGGTGTCTGTAACTGGTGTTTTTTTTACCATAACTATGCATGTGCTATGCTATCTGCAACTGCAGGTTTATGACCATGACTATGCATGTGTTATGTTGTCTGTAACTGCTGGTTTATGACCATGACAATGCATGTGCTATGCTATCTGTTACTGCTGGTTTATGACCATGACTATGCATATGTTATGGTGTCTATAAATGCTGGTTTATGACAATGGCAATGCATGTGCTATGCTATCTATAACTGCTGGTTTATGACCATGACTATGAATGTGTTATGGTGTCTGTAACTGCTGGTTTATGATCATGATTATGCATGTGTTATGGTGTCTGTAACTGCTGGTTTATGACCATGATTATGCATGTGTCATGGTGTCTGTAACTGCTGGTTTATGACCATGACTATGCATGTGCTATGCTATCTGTAACTGCTGGTTTATGACCATGACTATGCATGTGTTAATGTGTCTGTAACTGCTGGTTTATGACCAGGATAATGCATGTGTTATGGTGTCTGTAACTGCTAGTTAATTACCATGACTATGCATGTGTTATGGTGTCTGTAACTCCTGGTTTATAACCATGACCATGCATGTGTTATGGTGTCTGTAGCTGCTGGTTTATGACCATGACTATGCATGTGCTATGCTATCTGTAACTGCTGGTTTATGACCATGACTATGCATAAGTTATGCTATCTGTAACTGGTGTGTTATGACCATGACTATGCATGTGTTATGGTATCTGTAACTGCTGTTTTTTTACCATGACTATGCATGTGCTTTGCTATCTGTAACTGCAGGTTTATGACCATGACTATGCATGTGTTATGGTGTCTGTAACTGCTGTTTTTTTTACCATGACTATGCATGTGCTTTGCTATCTGTAACTGCAGGTTTATGACCATGACTATGCATGTGTTATGGTGTTTGTTATGACTAGTTTATGACCATGACTATGCATGTGTTATGCTATCTGTTACTGCTGGTTTATGACCATGACAATGCATGTCCTATGCTATCTGTTACTGCTGGGTTATGACCATGACAATGCATGTGCTATGCCATCTGTAACTGCTGGTTTATGACCATGGCTATACATGTGCTATGCTATCTGTAATTGCTGGTTTATGACCATGACTATGCATGTGTTATGCTATCTGTAACAGCTGATTTATGATCATGACTATGCATCTGCTAGGCTATCTGTAACTGCTGGTTTATGACCGTGACTATGCATGTGCTATACTATCTGTAACTGCTGGTTTATAACCATGACTATGTATGTGTTATGGTGTCTGTAATTGCTGGTTTATGACCATGACTATGCATGTGTTATGTTATCTGTAACTGCTGGTATAACCATGACTATGCATGTGTTATGTTATCTGTAACTGCTGGTTTTTGACCATGAATATGCATGTGCTATGCTATCTGTAAATGCTGGTTTATGACCATGATTATGCATGTGTTATGCTATCTGTAACTGGTGTTTTATGACCATGACTATGCATGTGTTATGGTGTCTGTAACTGCTGTTTTTTTACCATGACTATGCATGTGCTATGCTATCTGTAACTGCAGGTTTATGACCATGACTATGCATGTGTTATGGTGTCTGTAACTGCTGGTTTATGACCTTGACTATGCATGTGCTATGGTGTCTGTAATGGCTGGTTTATGACCATGACTATGCATGTGTTATGCTATCTGTTACTGCTGGTTTATGACCATGAGAATGCATATGCTATGCTTTCTGTAACTGCTGGTTTTTGACCATGACTATACATGTGCTATGCTATCTGTAACTGCTGGTTTATGACCATAACTATGCATGTGCTATGCTATCTGTAACTGCTGATTTATGATCATGATTATGCAACTGCTATGCTATCTGTAACTGCTGGTTTATGACCATGACTATGCATGTGTTATGGTGTCTGTTACTGCAGGTTTACGACAATGACTATGCATGTGCTATGCTAGCTGTTACTGCTGGTTTATGGCTATGACAATGCATGTGCTATGCTATCTGTTACTGCTTGGTTATGACCATGACAATGCATGTGTTATGCTATCTGTTACTGCTGGTTTATGACCATGACAACGCATATCCTATGCTATCTGTAACTGCTGGTTTATGACCATAACAATGCATGTGCTATGCTATCTGTAACTGCTGGTTTATGACCATGACTATGCATGTGTTATGGTGTCTTTAACTGCTGGTTTATGACCATGTTTATGCATGTTTTATGGTGTCTGTAGCTGCTACTTAATAACCATGACTATGCATGTGTTATGGTGTCTTTAACTGCTGGTTTATGACCATGTTTATGCATGTTTTATGGTGTCTGTAGCTGCTACTTAATGACCATGACTATGCATGTGTTATGGTGTCTGTAACTGCTGGTTTATGACCATGATTATGCATGTGTTATGCTATCTGTAACTGCTGGTTTATGACCATGACCATGCATGTGTTATGGTGTCTGTAGCTGCTGGTTTATGACCATGGCTATGCATGTGCTATGATATCTGTATCTGCTGGTTTATGACCATGAGTATGCATGTGTTATGGTGTCTGTAACTGCTAGTTTATCACCATGACTATGTATGTGTAATGGTGTCTGTAATTGCTGATTTATGACCATGACAATGCATGTGTTATGCTATCTGTTACTGCTGGTTTATGACCATGACAATGCATGTGTTATGGTGTCTGTAACTGCTGTTTTTTACCATGACTATGCATGTGCTATGCTATCTGTAATTGCTGTGTTATGACCATGTCTATAGTATGTATGTGTTATGGTGTCTGTAACTGGTGTTTTTTTTACCATAACTATGCATGTGCTATGCTATCTGCAACTGCAGGTTTATGACCATGACTATGCATGTGTTATGTTGTCTGTAACTGCTGGTTTATGACCATGACAATGCATGTGCTATGCTATCTGTTACTGCTGGTTTATGACCATGACTATGCATATGTTATGGTGTCTATAAATGCTGGTTTATGACAATGGCAATGCATGTGCTATGCTATCTATAACTGCTGGTTTATGACCATGACTATGAATGTGTTATGGTGTCTGTAACTGCTGGTTTATGATCATGATTATGCATGTGTTATGGTGTCTGTAACTGCTGGTTTATGACCATGATTATGCATGTGTCATGGTGTCTGTAATTGCTGGTTTATGACCATGACTATGCATGTGTTATGCTATCTGTAACTGCTGGTTTATGACCATGACTATGCATGTGTTAATGTGTCTGTAACTGCTGGTTTATGACCAGGATAATGCATGTGTTATGGTGTCTGTAACTGCTAGTTAATTACCATGACTATGCATGTGTTATGGTGTCTGTAACTCCTGGTTTATAACCATGACCATGCATGTGTTATGGTGTCTGTAGCTGCTGGTTTATGACCATGACTATGCATGTGCTATGCTATCTGTAACTGCTGGTTTATGACCATGACTATGCATAAGTTATGCTATCTGTAACTGGTGTGTTATGACCATGACTATGCATGTGTTATGGTATCTGTAACTGCTGTTTTTTTTACCATGACTATGCATGTGCTTTGCTATCTGTAACTGCAGGTTTATGACCATGACTATGCATGTGTTATGGTGTCTGTAACTGCTGTTTTTTTTACCATGACTATGCATGTGCTTTGCTATCTGTAACTGCAGGTTTATGACCATGACTATGCATGTGTTATGGTGTTTGTTATGACTAGTTTATGACCATGACTATGCATGTGTTATGCTATCTGTTACTGCTGGTTTATGACCATGACAATGCATGTCCTATGCTATCTGTTACTGCTGGGTTATGACCATGACAATGCATGTGCTATGCCATCTGTAACTGCTGGTTTATGACCATGGCTATACATGTGCTATGCTATCTGTAATTGCTGGTTTATGACCATGACTATGCATGTGTTATGCTATCTGTAACAGCTGATTTATGATCATGACTATGCATCTGCTAGGCTATCTGTAACTGCTGGTTTATGACCGTGACTATGCATGTGCTATACTATCTGTAACTGCTGGTTTATAACCATGACTATGTATGTGTTATGGTGTCTGTAATTGCTGGTTTATGACCATGACTATGCATGTGTTATGTTATCTGTAACTGCTGGTATAACCATGACTATGCATGTGTTATGTTATCTGTAACTGCTGGTTTTTGACCATGAATATGCATGTGCTATGCTATCTGTAAATGCTGGTTTATGACCATGATTATGCATGTGTTATGCTATCTGTAACTGGTGTTTTATGACCATGACTATGCATGTGTTATGGTGTCTGTAACTGCTGTTTTTTTACCATGACTATGCATGTGCTATGCTATCTGTAACTGCAGGTTTATGACCATGACTATGCATGTGTTATGGTGTCTGTAACTGCTGGTTTATGACCTTGACTATGCATGTGCTATGGTGTCTGTAAAGGCTGGTTTATGACCATGACTATGTATGTGTTATGCTATCTGTTACTGCTGGTTTATGACCATGAGAATGCATATGCTATGCTTTCTGTAACTGCTGGTTTTTGACCATGACTATACATGTGCTATGCTATCTGTAACTGCTGGTTTATGACCATAACTATGCATGTGCTATGCTATCTGTAACTGCTGATTTATGATCATGATTATGCAACTGCTATGCTATCTGTAACTGCTGGTTTATGACCATGACTATGCATGTGTTATGGTGTCTGTTACTGCAGGTTTACGACAATGACTATGCATGTGCTATGCTAGCTGTTACTGCTGGTTTATGGCTATGACAATGCATGTGCTATGCTATCTGTTACTGCTTGGTTATGACCATGACAATGCATGTGTTATGCTATCTGTTACTGCTGGTTTATGACCATGACAACGCATATCCTATGCTATCTGTAACTGCTGGTTTATGACCATAACAATGCATGTGCTATGCTATCTATAACTGCTGGTTTATGACCATGACTATGCATGTGTTATGGTGTCTTTAACTGCTGGTTTATGACCATGTTTATGCATGTTTTATGGTGTCTGTAGCTGCTACTTAATGACCATGACTATGCATGTGTTATGGTGTCTGTAACTGCTGGTTTATGACCATGATTATGCATGTGTTATGCTATCTGTAACTGCTGGTTTATGACCATGACCATGCATGTGTTATGGTGTCTGTAGCTGCTGGTTTATGACCATGGCTATGCATGTGCTATGATATCTGTATCTGCTGGTTTATGACCATGAGTATGCATGTGTTATGGTGTCTGTAACTGCTAGTTTATCACCATGACTATGTATGTGTTATGGTGTCTGTAATTGCTGATTTATGACCATGACAATGCATGTGTTATGCTATCTGTTACTGCTGGTTTATGACCATGACAATGCATGTGTTATGGTGTCTGTAACTGCTGTTATTTACCATGACTATGCATGTGCTATGCTATCTGTAATTGCTGTGTTATGACCATGTCTATAGTATGTATGTGTTATGGTGTCTGTAACTGGTGTTTTTTTTTACCATAACTATGCATGTGCTATGCTATCTGCAACTGCAGGTTTATGACCATGACTATGCATGTGTTATGTTGTCTGTAACTGCTGGTTTATGACCATGACAATGCATGTGCTATGCTATCTGTTACTGCTGGTTTATGACCATGACTATGCATATGTTATGGTGTCTATAAATGCTGGTTTATGACAATGGCAATGCATGTGCTATGCTATCTATAACTGCTGGTTTATGACCATGACTATGAATGTGTTATGGTGTCTGTAACTGCTGGTTTATGATCATGATTATGCATGTGTTATGGTTTCTGTAACTGCTGGTTTATGACCATGACTATGCATGTGTTATGCTATCTGTAACTGCTGGTTTATGACCATGACTATGCATGTGTCATGGTGTCTGTAACTGCTGGTTTATGACCATGACTATGCATGTGTTATGCTATCTGTAACTGCTGGTTTATGACCATGACTATGCATGTGTTAATGTGTCTGTAACTGCTGGTTTATGACCAGGATAATGCATGTGTTATGGTGTCTGTAACTGCTAGTTAATTACCATGACTATGCATGTGTTATGGTGTCTGTAACTCCTGGTTTATAACCATGACCATGCATGTGTTATGGTGTCTGTAGCTGCTGGTTTATGACCATGACTATGCATGTGCTATGCTATCTGTAACTGCTGGTTTATGACCATGACTATGCATAAGTTATGCTATCTGTAACTGGTGTGTTATGACCATGACTATGCATGTGTTATGGTATCTGTAACTGCTGTTTTTTTACCATGACTATGCATGTGCTTTGCTATCTGTAACTGCAGGTTTATGACCATGACTATGCATGTGTTATGGTGTCTGTAACTGCTGTTTTTTTTACCATGACTATGCATGTGCTTTGCTATCTGTAACTGCAGGTTTATGACCATGACTATGCATGTGTTATGGTGTTTGTTATGACTAGTTTATGACCATGACTATGCATGTGTTATGCTATCTGTTACTGCTGGTTTATGACCATGACAATGCATGTCCTATGCTATCTGTTACTGCTGGGTTATGACCATGACAATGCATGTGCTATGCCATCTGTAACTGCTGGTTTATGACCATGGCTATACATGTGCTATGCTATCTGTAATTGCTGGTTTATGACCATGACTATGCATGTGTTATGCTATCTGTAACAGCTGATTTATGATCATGACTATGCATCTGCT
This sequence comes from Bombina bombina, assembly GCF_027579735.1. Taxonomy (NCBI): domain Eukaryota; kingdom Metazoa; phylum Chordata; class Amphibia; order Anura; family Bombinatoridae; genus Bombina; species Bombina bombina. Next base: position 1,287,197,584 of record NC_069501.1, read on the forward strand.
AGGCTATCTGTAACTGCTGGTTAATGACCATGACTATGCATGTGCTATACTATCTGTAACTGCTGATTTATAACCATGACTATGTATGTGTTATGGTGTCTGTAATTGCTGGTTTATGACCATGACTATGCATGTGTTATGTTATCTGTAACTGCTGGTATAACCATGACTATGCATGTGTTATGTTATCTGTAACTGCTGGTTTTTGACCATGAATATGCATGTGCTATGCTATCTGTAAATGCTGGTTTATGACCATGATTATGCATGTGTTATGCTATCTGTAACTGGTGTTTTATGACCATGACTATGCATGAGTTATGGTGTCTGTAACTGCTGTTTTTTTACCATGACTATGCATGTGCTATGCTATCTGTAACTGCAGGTTTATGACCATGACTATGCATGTGTTATGGTGTCTGTAACTGCTGGTTTATGACCTTGACTATGCATGTGCTATGGTGTCTGTAACGGCTGGTTTATGACCATGACTATGCATGTGTTATGCTATCTGTTACTGCTGGTTTATGACCATGAGAATGCATATGCTATGCTTTCTGTAACTGCTGGTTTTTGACCATGACTATACATGTGCTATGCTATCTGTAACTGCTGGTTTATGACCATAACTATGCATGTGCTATGCTATCTGTAACTGCTGATTTATGATCATGATTATGCAACTGCTATGCTATCTGTAACTGCTGGTTTATGACCATGACTATGCATGTGTTATGGTGTCTGTTACTGCAGGTTTACGACAATGACTATGCATGTGCTATGCTAGCTGTTACTGCTGGTTTATGGCTATGACAATGCATGTGCTATGCTATCTGTTACTGCTTGGTTATGACCATGACAATGCATGTGTTATGCTATCTGTTACTGCTGGTTTATGACCATGACAACGCATATCCTATGCTATCTGTAACTGCTGGTTTATGACCATAACAATGCATGTGCTATGCTGTCTGTAACTGCTGGTTTATGACCATGACTATGCATGTGTTATGGTGTCTTTAACTGCTGGTTTATGACCATGTTTATGCATGTTTTATGGTGTCTGTAGCTGCTACTTAATAACCATGACTATGCATGTGTTATGGTGTCTGTAACTGCTGGTTTATGACCATGATTATGCATGTGTTATGCTATCTGTAACTGCTGGTTTATGACCATGACCATGCATGTGTTATGGTGTCTGTAGCTGCTGGTTTATGACCATGGCTATGCATGTGCTATGATATCTGTATCTGCTGGTTTATGACCATGAGTATGCATGTGTTATGGTGTCTGTAACTGCTAGTTTATCATCATGACTATGTATGTGTTATGGTGTCTGTAATTGCTGATTTATGACCATGACTATGCATGTGTTATATTTCCTGTAACTGCTGGTTTATGAACATGACTATGCATGTGTTATGGTATCTGTAACTGCTGGTTTATGACCATGACCATTCATGTGTTATTTTGTCTGTAGCTGCTGCTTTATGACCATGACTATGCATGTGTTATGCTATCTGTAACTGCTAGTTTATGACCATGACAATGCATGAGTTATGGTGTCTGTAACTTCTGGTTTATGACAATGACTATGCATGTGTTATTTTATCTGTAACTGCTGGTTTATGACCATGCCTATGCATGTGTTATGGTGTCTGTAACTGCTGTTTTTTACCATGACTAAGCATGTGCTATTCTATCTGTAACTACAGGTTTATGACCATGACTATGCATGGGTTATGGTGTCCATAACTGCTGGTTTATGACAAAGACTATGCATGTGTTATGGTATCTGTAAAGGCTGGTTTATGACCATGACTATGCATGTGTTATGGTGTCTGTTACTGCTGGGTTATGACCATGAAAAGGCATGTGCTATGCTATCTGTAACTGCTGGTTTATGACAATGACTATACATGTGCTATGCTATCTGTAACTGCTAGAGTATGACCATGACTATGCATGTGCTATGCTATCTGTAACTGTTGATTTATGATCATGACTATGCAGCTGCTATGCTATCTGTAACTGCTGGTTTATGACAGTGACCATACATGTGCTATATTATCTGTAACTGTTGGTTTATGACCATGAGTATGCATGTGCTATGCTATCTGTAACTGCTGGTTTATGACCATGACAATGCATGTGCTATGCTATCTGTAACTGCTGGTTTATGACCATGACTATACATGTACTATGCTATCTGTAACTGCTGGTTTATGACCATGACTATGAATGTGCTATGCTATCTGTAACTGCTGATTTATGACCATGACTATACATGTACTATGCTATCTGTAACTGCTGGTTTATGACCATGACTATGAATGTGCTACGCTATCTATAACTGCTGGTTTATGGCCATGACTAAGTATTTGCTATGCTATCTGTAACTGCTGGTTTATGACCATGACTATGCATGTGCTATGCTATTTGTAACTGCTGGTTTATGGCCATGACTATGAATGTGCTATGCTATCTGTTACTGCTGGTTTATGACCATGACTATGCATGTTTTATGGTGTCTGTTACTGCTGGTTTATGACAATGACTAATCATGTGCTATGCTATCTGTTACTGCTGGTTTATGACCATGACAATGCATGTGCTATGCTATCTGTAACTGCTGGTTTATGACCATGACTATACATGTGCTATGCTATCTGTAACTGCTGGTTTAAGACCATGACTATGAATGTGCTATGCTATCTGTAACTGCTGATTTATGATCATGACTATGCATCTGCTATGCTTTCTGTAACTGCTGGTTTATCACCGTGACTAAGCATGTGCTATGCTATCTGTAACTACAGGTTTCTGACCATGACTATGCATGGGTTATGGTGTCCGTAACTGCTGGTTTATGACAATGACTATGCATGTGTTATGGTATCTGTAACGGCTGTTTTATGACCATGACTATGCATGTGTTATGGTGTCTGATACTGCTGGGTTATGACCTTGACAAGGCATGTGCTATGCTATCTGTAACTGCTGGTTTATGACAATGACTTTACATGTGCTATGCTATCTGTAACTGCTAGAGTATGACCATGACTATGCATGTGCTATGCTATCTGTAACTGCTGATTTATGATCATGACTATGCAGCTGCTATGCTATCTGTAACTGCCGGTTTATGACCGTGACCATACATGTGCTATATTATCTGTAACTGTTGGTTTATGACCATGAGTATGCATGTGCTATGCTATCTGTAACTGCTGGTTTATGACCATGACAATGCATGTGCTATGCTATCTGTAACTGCTGGTTTATGACCATGACTATACATGTACTATGCTATCTGTAACTGCTGGTTTATGACTATGACTATGAATGTGCTATGCTATCTGTAACTGCTGATTTATGATCATGACTATGCATCTGCTATGCTTTCTGTAACTGCTGGTTTATGACTGTGACTATGCATTTGCTATACTATCTGTAACTGCTGGTTTATGGCCATGACTATGTATTTGCTATGCTATCGGTAACTGCTGGTTTATGACCATGACTATGCATGTGCTATGCTATTTGTAACTGCTGGTTTATGGCCATGACTATGAATGTGCTATGCTATCTGTTACTGCTGGTTTATGACCATGACTATGCATGTTTTATGGTGTCTGTTACTGCTGGTTTATGACAATGACTAATCATGTGCTATGCTATCTGTTACTGCTGGTTTATGACCATGACAATGCATGTGCTATGCTATCTGTAACTGCTGGTTTATGACCATGACTATACATGTGCTATGCTATCTGTAACTGCTGGTTTATGACCATGACTATGAATGTGCTATGCAATCTGTAACTGCTGATTTATGATCATGACTATGCATCTGCTATGCTTTCTGTAACTGCTAATTTATGACCATGACAATGTTATGGTGTCTGTAACTGCTGGTTTATGACAATGACTATGCATGTGTTATGGTATCTGTAACTGCTGGTTTATGACCATGACTATGCATGTGTTATGGTGTCTGTAACTGCTGTTTTTATACCATGACTAAGCATGTGCTATGCTATCTGTAACTACAGGTTTATGACCATGACTATGCATGTGTTATGGTGTCCGTAACTAATGGTTTATGACAATGACTATGCATATGTTATGGTATCTGTAACGGCTAGTTTATGACCATTACTATGCATGTGTTATGGTGTCTGTTACTGCTGGGTTATGACCATGACAATGCATGTGCTATGCTATTTGTAACTGCTGGTTTATGACAATGACTATACATGTGCTATGCTATCCGTAACTGCTAGAGTATGACCATGACTATGCAGCTGCTATGCTATCTGTAACTGCCGGTTTATGACCATGAGTATGCATGTGCTATGCTATCTGTAACTACTGGTTTATGACCATGACAATGCATGTGCTATGCTATCTGTAACTGCTGGTTTATGACCATGACTATACATGTGCTATGCTATCTGTAACTGCTGGTTTATGACCATGACTATGAATGTGCTATGCTATCTCTAACTGCTGATTTATGATCATGACTATGCATCTGCTATGCTTTCTGTAACTGCTGGTTTATCACCGTGACTATGCATGTGCTATACTATCTATAACTGCTGGTTTATGGCCATGACTATGTTTTTGCTATGCTATCTGTAACTGCTGACTTATGACCATGACTATGCATGTGCTATGCTATTTGTAACTGCTGGTTTATGGCCATGACTATGAATGTGCTATGCTATCTGTTACTGCTGGTTTATGACCATGACTATGCATGTTTTATGGTGTCTGTTACTGCTGCTTTATGACAATGACTAATCATGTGCTATGCTATCTGTTACTGCTGGTTTATGACCATGACAATGCATGTGCTATGCTATCTGTAACTGCTGGTTTATGACCATGACTATGCATGTGCTATGCTATCTGTAACTGGTGGTTTATGACCATGACTATGCATGTGCTATGCTATCTGTAACTGCTGGTTTATGACAATGACTATACATGTGCTATGCTATCTGTAACTGCTAGAGTATGACCATGACTATGCATGTGCTATGCTATCTGTAACTGCTGATTTATGATCATGACTATGCAGCTGCTATGCTATCTGTAACTGCCGGTTTATGACCATGACCATACATTTGCTATACTATCTGTAACTGTTGGTTTATGACCATGAGTATGCATGTGCTATGCTATCTGTAACTGCTGGTTTATGACCATTACAATGCATGTGCTATGCTATCTGTAACTGCTGGTTTATGACCATGACTATTCATGTGCTATGCTATCTGTAACTGCTGGTTTATGACCATGACTATGAATGTGCCCTGCTATCTGTAACTGCTGGTTTATGACCATGACTATGTATTTGCTATGCTATCTGTAACTGCTGGTTTATGACCATGACTATGCATGTGCTATGCTATTTGTAACTGCTGGTTTATGGCCATCACTATGAATGTGCTATGCTATCTGTTACTGCTGGTTTATGACCATGACTATGCATGTTTTATGGTGTCTGTTACTGCTGGTTTATTACAATGACTAATCATGTGCTATGCTATCTGTTACTGCTGGTTTATGACCATGACAATGCATGTGCTATGCTATCTGTAACTGCTGGTTTATGACCATGACTATACATGTGCTATGCTATCTGTAACTGCTGGTTTATGACCATGACTATGAATGTGCTATGCTATCTGTAACTGCTGATTTATGATCATGACTATGCATCTGCTATGCTTTCTGTAACTGCTAATTTATGACCATGAAAATGTTATGGTGTCTGTAACTGCTGGTTTATGACAATGACTATGCATGTGTTATGGTATCTGTAACTGCTGGTTTATGACCATGACTATGCATGTGTTATGGTGTCTGTAACTGCTGTTTTTTTACCATGACTAAGCATGTGCTATGCTATCTGTAACTACAGGTTTATGACCATGACTATGCATGTGTTATGGTGTCCGTAACTAATGGTTTATGACAATGACTATGCATATGTTATGGTATCTGTAACGGCTAGTTTATGACCATTACTATGCATGTGTTATGGTGTCTGTTACTGCTGGGTTATGACCATGACAATGCATGTGCTATGCTATTTGTAACTGCTGGTTTATGACAATGACTATACATGTGCTATGCTATCCGTAACTGCTAGAGTATGACCATGACTATGCAGCTGCTATGCTATCTGTAACTGCCGGTTTATGACCATGAGTATGCATGTGCTATGCTATCTGTAACTACTGGTTTATGACCATGACAATGCATGTGCTATGCTATCTGTAACTGCTGGTTTATGACCATGACTATACATGTGCTATGCTATCTGTAACTGCTGGTTTATGACCATGACTATGAATGTGCTATGCTATCTCTAACTGCTGATTTATGATCATGACTATGCATCTGCTATGCTTTCTGTAACTGCTGGTTTATCACCGTGACTATGCATGTGCTATACTATCTGTAACTGCTGGTTTATGGCCATGACTATGTTTTTGCTATGCTATCTGTAACTGCTGGCTTATGACCATGACTATGCATGTGCTATGCTATTTGTAACTGCTGGTTTATGGCCATGACTATGAATGTGCTATGCTATCTGTTACTGCTGGTTTATGACCATGACTATGCATGTTTTATGGTGTCTGTTACTGCTGCTTTATGACAATGACTAATCATGTGCTATGCTATCTGTTACTGCGGGTTTATGACCATGACAATGCATGTGCTATGCTAACTGTAACTGCTGGTTTATGACCATGACTATGCATGTGCTATGCTATCTGTAACTGGTGGTTTATGACCATGACTATGCATGTGCTATGCTATCTGTAACTGCTGGTTTATGACAATGACTATACATGTGCTATGCTATCTGTAACTGCTAGAGTATGACCATGACTATTCATGTGCTATGCTATCTGTAACTGCTGATTTATGATCATGACTATGCAGCTGCTATGCTATCTGTAACTGCCGGTTTATGACCATGACCATACATTTGCTATACTATCTGTAACTGTTGGTTTATGACCATGAGTATGCATGTGCTATGCTATCTGTAACTGCTGGTTTATGACCATGACAATGCATGTGCTATGCTATCTGTAACTGCTGGTTTATGACCATGACTATTCATGTGCTATGCTATCTGTAACTGCTGGTTTATGACCATGACTATGAATGTGCCCTGCTATCTGTAACTGCTGGTTTATGACCATGACTATGTATTTGCTATACTATCTGTAACTGCTGGTTTATGACCATGACTATGCATGTGCTATGCTATTTGTAACTGCTGGTTTATGGCCATCACTATGAATGTGCTATGATATCTGTTACTGCTGGTTTATGACCATGACTATGCATGTTTTATGGTGTCTGTTACTGCTGGTTTATTACAATGACTAATCGTGTGCTATGCTATCTGTTACTGCTGGTTTATGACCATGACAATGCATGTGCTATGCTATCTGTAACTGCTGGTTTATGACCATGACTATACATGTGCTATTCTATCTGTAACTGCTGGTTTATGACCATGACTATGAATGTGCTATGCTATCTGTAACTGCTGATTTATGATCATGACTATGCATCTGCTATGCTTTCTGTAACTGCTGGTTTATGACTGTGACTATGCATGTGCTATACTATCTGTAACTGCTGGTTTATGGCCATGACAATGCATGTTTTATGGTGTCTGTTACTGCTGGTTTATGACAATGACTAATCATGTGCTATGCTATCTGTTACTGCTTGGTTATGAACATGACTATGCATGTGTTATGCTATCTGCAACTGCTGGTGTATGACCATGGTTTTCCATGTGTTATGGTGTCTGTAACTGCTGGTTTATGAACCATGACTATGCATGTGTTATGGTGTCTGTAACTGCTACTTAATGACCATGACTATGCATGTGTTATGGAGCCTGTAACTGCTGGTTTATGACCATGATTATGCATGTGTTATGCTATCTGTAACTGCTGGTTTATGACCATGGTTTTCCATGTGTTATGGTGTTTGTAACTGCTGGTTTATGAACCATGACTATGCATGTGTTATGGTGTCTGTAACTGCTACTTAATGACCATGACTATGCATGTGTTATGGAGCCTGTAACTGCTGGTTTATGACCATGATTATGCATGTGTTATGCTATCTGTAACTGCTGGTTTATGACCATGACCATGCATGTGTTATGGTGTCTGTAATTGCTGGTTTATGACCATGACTATGCATGTGTTATGCTATCTGTAACTGCTGGTTTATGACCATGCATGTGTTATGGTGTCTGTAGCTGCTGGTTTATGACCATGGCTATGCATATGCAATGATATCTGTAACAGCTGATTTATGATCATGACTATGCATCTGCTATGCTTTCTGTAACTGCTGGTTTATCACCGTGACTATGCATGTGCTATACTATCTGTAACTGCTGGTTTATGGCCATGACTATGTTTTTGCTATGCTATCTGTAACTGCTGGCTTATGACCATGACTATGCATGTGCTATGCTATTTGTAACTGCTGGTTTATGGCCATGACTATGAATGTGCTATGCTATCTGTTACTACTGGTTTATGACCATGACTATGCATGTTTTATGGTGTCTGTTACTGCTGCTTTATGACAATGACTAATCATGTGCTATGCTATCTGTTACTGCGGGTTTATGACCATGACAATGCATGTGCTATGCTATCTGTAACTGCTGGTTTATGACCATGACTATGCATGTGCTATGCTATCTGTAACTGGTGGTTTATGACCATGACTATGCATGTGCTATGCTATCTGTAACTGCTGGTTTATGACAATGACTATACATGTGCTATGCTATCTGTAACTGCTAGAGTATGACCATGACTATGCATGTGCTATGCTATCTGTAACTGCTGATTTATGATCATGACTATGCAGCTGCTATGCTATCTGTAACTGCCGGTTTATGACCATGACCATACATTTGCTATACTATCTGTAACTGTTGGTTTATGACCATGAGTATGCATGTGCTATGCTATCTGTAACTGCTGGTTTATGACCATGACAATGCATGTGCTATGCTATCTGTAACTGCTGGTTTATGACCATGACTATTCATGTGCTATGCTATCTGTAACTGCTGGTTTATGACCATGACTATGAATGTGCCCTGCTATCTGTAACTGCTGGTTTATGACCATGACTATGTATTTGCTATGCTATCTGTAACTGCTGGTTTATGACCATGACTATGCATGTGCTATGCTATTTGTAACTGCTGGTTTATGGCCATCACTATGAATGTGCTATGATATCTGTTACTGCTGGTTTATGACCATGACTATGCATGTTTTATGGTGTCTGTTACTGCTGGTTTATTACAATGACTAATCGTGTGCTATGCTATCTGTTACTGCTGGTTTATGACCATGACAATGCATGTGCTATGCTATCTGTAACTGCTGGTTTATGACCATGACTATACATGTGCTATTCTATCTGTAACTGCTGGTTTATGACCATGACTATGAATGTGCTATGCTATCTGTAACTGCTGATTTATGATCATGACTATGCATCTGCTATGCTTTCTGTAACTGCTGGTTTATGACTGTGACTATGCATGTGCTATACTATCTGTAACTGCTGGTTTATGGCCATGACAATGCATGTTTTATGGTGTCTGTTACTGCTGGTTTATGACAATGACTAATCATGTGCTATGCTATCTGTTACTGCTTGGTTATGAACATGACTATGCATGTGTTATGCTATCTGCAACTGCTGGTGTATGACCATGGTTTTCCATGTGTTATGGTGTCTGTAACTGCTGGTTTATGAACCATGACTATGCATGTGTTATGGTGTCTGTAACTGCTACTTAATGACCATGACTATGCATGTGTTATGGAGCCTGTAACTGCTGGTTTATGACCATGATTATGCATGTGTTATGCTATCTGTAACTGCTGGTTTATGACCATGGTTTTCCATGTGTTATGGTGTTTGTAACTGCTGGTTTATGAACCATGACTATGCATGTGTTATGGTGTCTGTAACTGCTACTTAATGACCATGACTATGCATGTGTTATGGAGCCTGTAACTGCTGGTTTATGACCATGATTATGCATGTGTTATGCTATCTGTAACTGCTGGTTTATGACCATGACCATGCATGTGTTATGGTGTCTGTAATTGCTGGTTTATGACCATGACTATGCATGTGTTATGCTATCTGTAACTGCTGGTTTATGACCATGCATGTGTTATGGTGTCTGTAGCTGCTGGTTTATGACCATGGCTATGCATGTGCAATGATATCTGTAACTGCTGGTTTATGACCATGAGTATGCATGTGTTATGGTGTCTGTAACTGCTAGTTTATGACCATGACTATGTATGTGTTATGGTGTCTGTAATTGCTGGTTTATGACCATGACTATGCATGTGTTATGCTATCTGTAACTGCTGGTTTATGACCATGACTATGCATATGTTATGTTTCCTGTAACTGCTAGTTTATGACCATGACTATGCATGTGTTATGATATCTGTAACTGTTGGTTTATGACCATGACCATTCATGTGTTATGGTGTCTGTAGCTGCTGCTTTATGACCATGACTATGTATGTGCTATGCTATCTGTAACTGCTAGTTTATGACCATGACTATGCATGTGTTATGGTGTCTCTAACTGCTGGTTTATGACCATGAGAATGCATGTGCTCTACTATCTGTAACTGTTGGTTTATGACCATGAGTATGCATGTGCTATGCTATCTGTAACTGCTGGTTTATGACCATGACAATGCATGTGCTATGCTATTTGTAACTGCTTGTTTATGGCCATGACTATGAATGTGCTATGCTATCTGTAACTGCTGGTTTATGACCATGACTATGCATGTGTTATGGTGTCTGTAACTGCTAGTTAATTACCATGACTATGCATGTGTTATGGTGTCTGTAGCTGCTGGTTTATGACCATGACTATGCATGTGTTATGGTGTCTCTAACTGCTGGTTTATGACCATGACTATGCATGTGTTATGCTATCTGTTACTGCTGGTTTATGACCATGAGAATGCATGTGCTATGCTATCTGTAACTGCTGGTTTATGACCATGACTATACATCTGCTATTTTATCTGTAACTGCTGGTTTATGACCATGACTATGCATGTGCTATGGTATCTGTAACTGCTGATTTATGATCATGATTATGCATGTGTTATGGTGTCTAACTGCTGGTTTTTGACCATGACTATGCATGTGCTATGCTATCTGTAACTGCTGGTTTATGACCATGACTATGCATGTGTTATGGTGTCTCTAACTGCTGGTTTATGACCATGACTATGCATGTGTTATGCTATCTGTTACTGCTGGTTTATGACCATGAGAATGCATGTGCTATGCTATCTGTAACTGCTGGTTTATGACCATGACTATACATCTGCTATTTTATCTGTAACTGCTGGTTTATGACCATGACTATGCATGTGCTAATATAGTGACTGTTTCACTCTGAGTTACAGCCAATCAAAGGTATCCTAGATGGTTTAAAAGACCGGATACTCCGATCATCAGGAGCTTGACAAAGGCCCAGAACGGGCTGAAACGCGTTGCTCTGCCCACTTACGCTTGTGAACCAGGTGTTCCTAACGAAAACTTCCTTTTGGCCGAGATTGCAAGATTTTCTCTGAGCGGTCCGGATTGACTCACTGAAAAGTGCTGCTTGAAAGAGGGGATATTGCGGCAACTATCTGCTAAAACAACAGGATAAAGAAAAAGAGCCGGAGTGTACAGAATACCATTATGGTGTAAGTAAAAGTGAACACCATAATTTTGTGGCTCTTTTCTTGTCTTTTGATCCAGGTCTCGATCTCATTGCAGCTCCAGACGGTTCTTACCTCCAGCTGACATGGTTTCCAAACCTGATTGCCTCCCTGGGATCACCATTTTGACCTCTCATCCCAGCGATCCATTAGTTTTAAATGCATTTCTCATTTTATTTTCTTCATTGCTCTGTTTAGATTTTATTGTATAGGGATATTTATTTTAACTGTTGCTACACTTATATATATGCCTGATCAGCGCATTAGGGGATAAAGATGTGTTAGACTATTTTATGAATTGTCTGTGATGTTTAATAAATTTGTATTCATTTTATGACTCATTTCTCCCGGTAAGTCTTTTTTACCATAGAATTACGTATCCTTTTTGGTCTTGGGAATATAAATTGGCTATATTTACTAAAGTGACTTATTTTTTGGTTTTCACTTATTTTGGCTGTTTCGGAAGCGCCAAGGGCTGAATAGTGTTGTTTTATGACAATGACTATACATGTGCTATGCTATCTGTAACTGCTAGATTATGACCATGACTATGCATGTGCTATGCTATCTGTAACTGCTGATTTATGATCATGACTATGCATGTGCTATGCTATCTGTAACTGCCGGTTTATGACCGTGACCATACATGTGCTATACTATCTGTAACTGTTGGTTTATGACCATGAGTATGCATGTGCTATGCTATCTGTAACTGCTGGTTTATGACGATGACAATGCATCTGCTATGCTTTCTGTAACTGCTGGTTTATGACCGTGACTATGCATGTGCTATACTATCTGTAACTGCAGGTTTATGGCCATGACTATGTATTTGCTATGCTATCTGTAACTGCTGGTTTATGACCATGACTATGCATGTGCTATGCTATTTGTAACTGCTGGTTTATGGCCATGACTATGAATGTGCTATGCTATCTGTAACTGCTGGTTTATGACCATGACTATGCATGTGTTATGGTGTCTGTAACTGCTAGTTAATTACCATGACTATGCATGTGTTATGGTGTCTGTAGCTGCTGGTTTATGACCATGACTATGCATGTGTTATGGTGTCTCTAACTGCTGGTTTATGACCATGACTATGCATGTGTTATGCTATCTGTTACTGCTGGTTTATGACCATGAGAATGCATGTGCTATGCTATCTGTAACTGCGGGTTTATGACCATGACTATACATCTGCTATTTTATCTGTAACTGCTGGTTTATGACCATGACTATGCATGTGCTATGGTATCTGTAACTGCTGATTTATGATCATGATTATGCATGTGTTTTGGTGTCTAACTGCTGGTTTTTGACCATGACTATGCATGTGCTATGCTATCTGTAACTGCTGGTTTATAACCATGACTATGCATGTGTTATGGTGTCTCTAACTGCTGGTTTATGACCATGACTATGCATGTGTTATGCTATCTGTTACTGCTGGTTTATGACCATGAGAATGCATGTGCTCTACTATCTGTAACTGTTGGTTTATGACCATGAGTATGCATGTGCTATGCTATCTGTAACTGCTGGTTTATGACCATGACAATGCATGTGCTATGCTATTTGTAACTGCTTGTTTATGGCCATGACTATGAATGTGCTATGCTATCTGTAACTGCTGGTTTATGACCATGACTATGCATGTGTTATGGTGTCTGTAACTGCTAGTTAATTACCATGACTATGCATGTGTTATGGTGTCTGTAGCTGCTGGTTTATGACCATGACTATGCATGTGTTATGGTGTCTCTAACTGCTGGTTTATGACCATGACTATGCATGTGTTATGCTATCTGTTACTGCTGGTTTATGACCATGAGAATGCATGTGCTATGCTATCTGTAACTGCTGGTTTATGACCATGACTATACATCTGCTATTTTATCTGTAACTGCTGGTTTATGACCATGACTATGCATGTGCTATGGTATCTGTAACTGCTGATTTATGATCATGATTATGCATGTGTTATGGTGTCTAACTGCTGGTTTTTGACCATGACTATGCATGTGCTATGCTATCTGTAACTGCTGGTTTATGACCATGACTATGCATGTGTTATGGTGTCTCTAACTGCTGGTTTATGACCATGACTATGCATGTGTTATGCTATCTGTTACTGCTGGTTTATGACCATGAGAATGCATGTGCTATGCTATCTGTAACTGCTGGTTTATGACCATGACTATACATCTGCTATTTTATCTGTAACTGCTGGTTTATGACCATGACTATGCATGTGCTATGGTATCTGTAACTGCTGATTTATGATCATGACTATGCATCTGCTATACTATCTGTAACTGTTGGTTTATGACCATGACTATACATGTGCTATGCTATCTTTAACTGCTGGTTTATGACCATGACTATGCATGTGCTATGCTATCTGTAACTGCTGGTTTATGATTATGACTATGCATCTGCTATGCTATCTGTAACTGCTGGTTTATGACCATGATTATGCATGTGTTATGGTGTCTAACTGCTGTTTTTTTACCATGACTATGCATGTGCTATGCTATCTGTAACTGCTGGTTTATGACCGTGACTATGCATGTGCTATACTATCTGTAACTGCAGGTTTATGGCCATGACTATGTATTTGCTATGCTATCTGTAACTGCTGGTTTATGACCATGACTATGCATGTGCTATGCTATTTGTAACTGCTTGTTTATGGCCATGACTATGAATGTGCTATGCTATCTGTAACTGCTGGTTTATGACCATGACTATACATGTGCTATGCTATCTGTAACTGCTGGTTTATGACCATGACTATGCATGTGCTATGCTATATGTAACTGCTGGTTTATGATTATGACTATGCATCTGCTATGCTATCTGTAACTGCTGGTTTATGACCATGATTATGCATGTGTTATGGTGTCTAACTGCTGTTTTTTGACCATGACTATGCATGTGCTATGCTATCTGTAACTGCTGGTTTATGACCATGACTATGCATGTGTTATGGTGTCTCTAACTGCTGGTTTATGACCATGACTATGCATGTGTTATGGTGTCTAACTGCTGTTTTTTGACCATGACTATGCATCTGCTATGCTTTCTGTAAATGCTGGTTTATGACCGTGACTATGCATGTGCTATACTATCTGTAACTGCAGGTTTATGGCCATGACTATGTATTTGCTATGCTATCTGTAACTGCTGGTTTATGACCAGGACTATGCATGTGCTATGCTATTTGTAACTGCTGGTTTATGGCCATGACTATGAATGTGCTATGCTATCTGTAACTGCTGGTTTATGACCATGACTATGCATGTGTTATGGTGTCTGTAACTGCTAGTTAATTACCATGACTATGCATGTGTTATGGTGTCTGTAGCTGCTGGTTTATGACCATGACTATGCATGTGTTATGGTGTCTCTAACTGCTGGTTTATGACCATGACTATGCATGTGTTATGCTATCTGTTACTGCTGGTTTATGACCATGAGAATGCATGTGCTATGCTATCTGTAACTGCTGGTTTATGACCATGACTATACATGTGCTATGCTATCTGTAACTGCTGGTTTATGATCATGACTATGCATGTGCTATGGTATCTGTAACTGCTGATTTATGATCATGATTATGCATGTGTTATGGTGTCTAACTGCTGGTTTTTGACCATGACTATGCATGTGCTATGCTATCTGTAACTGCTGGTTTATGACCATGACTATGCATGTGTTATGGTGTCTCTAACTGCTGGTTTATGACCATGACTATGCATGTGTTATGCTATCTGTTACTGCTGGTTTATGACCGTGACTATGCATGTGCTATACTATCTGTAACTGCAGGTTTATGGCCATGACTATGTATTTGCTATGCTATCTGTAACTGCTGGTTTATGACCATGACTATGCATGTGCTATGCTATTTGTAACTGCTTGTTTATGGCCATGACTATGAATGTGCTATGCTATCTGTAACTGCTGGTTTATGACCATGACTATGCATGTGTTATGGTGTATGTAACTGCTAGTTAATTACCATGACTATGCATGTGTTATGGTGTCTGTAGCTGCTGGTTTATGACCATGACTATGCATGTGTTATGGTGTCTCTAACTGCTGGTTTATGACCATGACTATGCATGTGTTATGCTATCTGTTACTGCTGGTTTATGACCATGAGAATGCATGTGCTATGCTATCTGTAACTGCTGGTTTATGACCATGACTATACATCTGCTATTTTATCTGTAACTGCTGGTTTATGACCATGACTATGCATGTGCTATGGTATCTGTAACTGCTGATTTATGATCATGATTATGCATGTGTTATGGTGTCTAACTGCTGGTTTTTGACCATGACTATGCATGTGCTATGCTATCTGTAACTGCTGGTTTATGACCATGACTATGCATGTGTTATGGTGTCTCTAACTGCTGGTTTATGACCATGACTATGCATGTGTTATGCTATCTGTTACTGCTGGTTTATGACCATGAGAATGCATGTGCTATGCTATCTGTAACTGCTGGTTTATGACCATGACTATACATCTGCTATTTTATCTGTAACTGCTGGTTTATGACCATGACTATGCATGTGCTATGGTATCTGTAACTGCTGATTTATGATCATGACTATGCATCTGCTATACTATCTGTAACTGTTGGTTTATGACCATGACTATACATGTGCTATGCTATCTTTAACTGCTGGTTTATGACCATGACTATGCATGTGCTATGCTATCTGTAACTGCTGGTTTATGATTATGACTATGCATCTGCTATGCTATCTGTAACTGCTGGTTTATGACCATGATTATGCATGTGTTATGGTGTCTAACTGCTGTTTTTTGACCATGACTATGCATGTGCTATGCTATCTGTAACTGCTGGTTTATGACCGTGACTATGCATGTGCTATACTATCTGTAACTTCAGGTTTATGGCCATGACTATGTATTTGCTATGCTATCTGTAACTGCTGGTTTATGACCATGACTATGCATGTGCTATGCTATTTCCAACTGCTTGTTTATGGCCATGACTATGAATGTGCTATGCTATCTGTAACTGCTGGTTTATGACCATGGCTATGCATGTGTTATGGTGTCTGTAACTGCTAGTTAATTACCATGACTATGCATGTGTTATGGTGTCTGTAGCTGCTGGTTTATGACCATGACTATGCATGTGTTATGGTGTCTCTAACTGCTGGTTTATGACCATGACTATGCATGTGTTATGCTATCTGTTACTGCTGGTTTATGACCATGAGAATGCATGTGCTATGCTATCTGTAACTGCTGGTTTATGACCATGACTATACATCTGCTATTTTATCTGTAACTGTTAGGATATGTTTAGTTGTTTTAGAGAACACTACAATTACAGCTTACTGCTTTATGCAGGACCACTCAGTCTCACACCTTACCTCGGATTCCCACAGATTTAACTTAAGGGAACCCTGATATGCTCATTGATCTGAGGGTCACTACAGCAGGGTAGCTGAGTGAAAACGGAACCTTCACGCAACAATAACTGCTTGTAGCAGATAAGAGAGTAAGTCTTATAGGAATGTGACTTCAGCAGTAGTGAAAGAGTTAATTAGTGCAGGTGCCTTAATTCAAACAGTCTAGCAGTGAAAATAGTTTATGCAGCAGGCTTTAGCAAACACACTGAAATTCACACAGAACTTTGATAAATGTAAACCATACTTTGATAATGAATAGTAGTAATTTCCAGAGTTGTTCAATCAGAGTAATATAAGCTGTGTTTAACTGATGAAACAGATACAGTTTAAGTTAAAGCAAACAGTTCATTTCAAGCACAATAGAGGTTAATTGTTGTTAAGTTTGAAATATGCTTAGGCAGTCCGATAATGAATAATGGTAGTTGTAATAATCTTTGTCACAGTAATATGTTTGCAATTTGGTAAGTAGCAGTAAGACGTTTAGTGCATATTTGATATCTGAAGCGTATATGAATATCCAGCAAGTGAAAGTTTCACAAATAATATATATAGCAAGCGTAAGTGTAATGAGGTTGCAGCAATACACACAGTTCATAGAATGCAATATATACAGACCAGAATTATTGGAGATGATGTTAGCACAGAGCAATACAGTTACCAGACAGCAACAAGTCCCAGCGGTATCACAGAGAGCCTGGCTGAGAACCGCGGCGGGAGAATGACGGGCGTGACGTCACACGCTGCAGGGAACAACCTCAATACAGGAGAGAGACTGAGAAATCTCTCAGAGAACAAACGGAGCAAAACTTCAGGCACAAAAGAGAATCTGCAGGTTGATTCGAGTAGGCAGAAACTCAGGGTGAGCAATAAGTTGAAAATACAAAGTTGTATAAACGGCTAGGTCTCTTCTGAAGCAGCTTGACACTGAGCAACAAATTACCAAGCAATGAGTTCTGTTGGGAGGAGCCTTAAATAGGGGTAGTGAGTTCACATTCTTAAAGGCACAGTGTGAGAAGAGATAAATCCCTGACAGTAACTGCTGGTTTATGACCATGACTATGCATGTGCTATGGTATCTGTAACTGCTGATTTATGATCATGATTATGCATGTGTTATGGTGTCTAACTGCTGGTTTTTGACCATGACTATGCATGTGCTATGCTATCTGTAACTGCTGGTTTATGACCATGACTATGCATGTGTTATGGTGTCTCTAACTGCTGGTTTATGACCATGACTATGCATGTGTTATGCTATCTGTTACTGCTGGTTTATGACCATGAGAATGCATGTGCTATGCTATCTGTAACTGCTGGTTTATGACCATGACTATACATCTGCTATTTTATCTGTAACTGCTGGTTTATGACCATGACTATGCATGTGCTATGGTATCTGTAACTGCTGATTTATGATCATGACTATGCACCTGCTATACTATCTGTAACTGTTGGTTTATGACCATGACTATACATGTGCTATGCTATCTGTAACTGCTGGTTTATGACCATGACTATGCATGTGCTATGCTATCTGTAACTGCTGGTTTATGATTATGACTATGCATCTGCTATGCTATCTGTAACTGCTGGTTTATGACCATGATTATGCATGTGTTATGGTGTCTAACTGCTGTTTTTTGACCATGACTATGCATGTGTTATGCTATCTGTAACTGCTGGTTTATGACCATGACTATGCATGTGTTATGGTGTCTCTAACTGCTGGTTTATGACCATGACTATGCATGTGTTATGGTGTCTGTAACTGCTGGTTTATGACCATGACTATGCATGTGTTATGGTGTCTGTAACTGCTGGTTTATGACCATGACTATGCATGTGTTATAGTGTCTGTAACTACTGGTTTATGACCATGACTATGCATGTGCTATGGTGTCTGTAACTACTGGTTTATGACCATGACTATGCATGTGTTATGCTATCTGTAACTGCTGGTTTATGACCATGACTATGCATGTGCTATGGTGTCTGTAACTACTGGTTTATGACCATAACAATGCATGTGCTATGGTGTCTGTAACTACTGATTTATGACCATGACTATGCATGTGTTATGCTACCTGTAACTGCTGGTTTATGACCATGACTATGCATGTGTTATGGTGTCTGTAACTGATGACTTATTACCATGACTATAACTGTACTACACTTGCAGTAATTGTTGACTTGTATGGTGTAAAAAAAAGAATTGTGACAGGTCCAATATATGTCCAGTTGAAGGTTTCTGGGAATGTAATTATATATAAATATTAAATACAATGTTGAAAATCTGCACTTACTGGTCTTTTCACAGTGGATAGTTTATTCAAATGATCTATCCACTTTGAAAAGTCCAGTGAGGGTGGATTTTCAGCTTTGTGCGTATCTGCTGTGTTCCTTTCACCCTAGCATGCTGCATTGAAGGTAAGAGTTCAAATCCTTTTTAGATTTAGTAAATGTATAAATAACTCACTAAATTGGAAGTGATTTATATTTACTGTCTGCTAAATGTGTCTATCACTGGGTACAGTAATTGATTCTAATAATAAATCTGATATTTAGTAGAAATGAGATGAGGGATTAAATGCTTATCGGATCTTTTCCAGCAGAGAAGGGGGAAACACACACTTAACTTAACTTACTAAACTCTATAAATATTAAATATGTGCAATAATAAAATAACGACAAACAACTTATTGATGGGAAAATTTTGACCGTCACAGGTTAAGATTTATTAAACTTTAACTTTATTGTCAAAAAGAAACCAACAGAACGACTAATATGACGGTATAGAGATCAACTAACCCAGAATAGCAAGGAGATCAATGGCCCAACGGAAACAGCAGCAGAGGGTTCTCTGCTCCGAAAGGAGATGAAGCTGAGGGGTTACAGATATCACGTGACCACCCCCAAGGGGGAGAGAGAGGGGTTACCTCATGTGCACCTGAGTCCTACCGCCCCTCCCCAGAAGTCTGGTCATCACTCACCCCTAGCAACCTTCTCCTGCGCAACAAGGCTGAGACCTCCCACCGCCAGGGTGCCAGTAGATCTCCACCTGAGAATAAGGACTCTCTGCTATCAAGCCGCTCAAACTGAATAGTCAGAGAAAGGAGATCCATACCAAAACGCTATGGACTTATTGAGGCCTAGGTTGAGTAGCCATACCCCTGCCATTCGCATGTGAGTCACCATGTAACAAAAGGAGTTGGTAGGGAGGGAAAACTGTCTCAGTCTGGATCAGATGGAAAAGAGGAAGTTGCTTGGAAGGCATCAGCTTTTAACTGGTAAGGAGGGGTCTTCCCTATTCTGCAACAATGTTGCCTCCACAATTCCAACCCTCTTTCTCCTATCCCACTCTCCTATAGCCTTAACCCTTTGCCTGCTCCAGGCCCATGCTGGGCCCTACACTAATTTAATGGATTAAATTCTTGTCGGATCATTGCCAATAGAGAAGGGGGCAACAAACACTTAACTTAACTTACTGAACTCTATAAATATTAAATATGTGCAATAATAAAGTAACGACAAACAACTTCCTGATGGGAACATTTTGACCGTCACAGGTCAAGAGTTATTCAACTTTAACTTTATTGTCAAAAAGAAACCAACAGAATGACTAATATGGCAGCATAGAGATCAACTAACCCAGAACAGCAAGGAGATCAACGGCCCAACGGAAACAGGTGCAGAGGGTTCTCTGCTCCAAAAGGAGATGACGCTAAAGGGTTGCAGAGATCACGTGTCCACCCCAAGGGGGAGGGAGAGGGGTTACCTCATGTGCACCTGAGGCCTACCGCCCCTCCCCGGAAGTCTGGTCATCACTCACCCCTAGCAACCTTCTCCGGGGCAACAGGGCCAAGACCTCCCACCACAAGGAAGCCATCACCAACCACAACCAGACTTACAGGAAGGGTGAAATAGTCCTCTGAATATCCCTTATCCCTTATGAATAAGTCAAGCCCTAAATCAGATTGGTGAACTTTGTCCCTCCTATACAGCTCTGTTCTGTCAGCTGAGATGGCCTTGTACCGTACCACAGCCCCCACATTGCTACCCCCCCCCCAGGTGAAGAATCACGATTTGAGATTTCCCCCATCTTAAAAGGGCCTCAGAGATCACCTCAGCTAGTTGTGGCCAGCACATACCCCTATTCCCTGACCACCTAATAGAGGCCTTATGGGAAGGGAAACCTAAGGTCTGGCCGACCGGTAGAGAGGAGCAGCAGATAGAGACCCAGTGGATGAATGAGTGACCCACAATCCAGATTCGCTTCGCTCTGGGGTTATCTTCTGTGGAGAGGAAAAGTTTAATATTTGGGAAACAAAAACTGCTGCAAATTATACAATCGGGCGGACATAGCTTTTAAAACATTTGGAGTGCCACTGACTCATGCATTTTATATCCTCGCTCGAGAACCCCAATAGCGCCGCATGTGTAGCTGCCCCTATCCGAAAGGAATGTGGTACAATTTTGCTAGCATCTAGCCCTGCTTTAACTGCCACTTGCTTCAAGACTCAACTAAATTGTCAAAAACTGGCCTGGTACCTGAGGCCTACTGTTTAAATATAAGTTAACTATATTTACTGGGGAGCAAGCACTGTCAGCCTTTGGCAGCATGGAGAGCAAAGTGCCTTTCCCTGCCAGGTCCATTTTAGAATGGGGAATAAATAGCAAGATTGAGTCAACTGCAGCTCTAACATGCTCAAGTTGCACCCCCATCCCTGTCTTCTGTTTAAAGGGGAACACTAATTCACTAACTCTTGCTGTAGCAAAAGCTAACACAAGCAGTTTTGAAAAGTAAAACCGCAAATGGCGAGGTACAAGTGCTATCGAGGGCTTGAACCAACTTTCAAGACGCTCACCGGTAATAGGCTCGCAAGTATCGTTTTCCCCTCGCTGGACTCTACTCCAACCTTTGACCTTTTGCCTAATTAAAAAAGAATTTATGGGGTTGGGTAAGGCCATTTCCCGATAGAAGAAAGACAGGCAGCTAATTTGGATGGCTCCCTGACACACGCCTAAGTTGTGCAGACACACCAACCAATCACATAACGTTGCCTGAGAACCCTGAGCAGCTTCGACTCCCCTGGACAAACAAAACTGGTCCCACTCATTCCACAGTCTCACATAAGCATGCCACGTGAATGGGGCTAAGGAGGAGTGCACCAAGGGCAGCAAGCTATCCAGGAACGACCAGCTGCCAAAGGAAATCAGGATAACATAAACCTACTGAGGATGCCCTAGGAACTATCCGTCTAAAAGTCTCCCACTCAAACCAGCACAAGTAGTCTGCCACTGCACTATTTACCCCGGGGACGTGTCTTTCTTGGAACTGCACAGCACCAAGTGATGCAGCAAAGTCACCACCACTCCAGAAGTGGCATATACGACACTGGTTTTGTCCGTTCAGAACACAACAGTCCTGTCTGCAAATTTTTTACCCCACAGTTCAATGGACAGGACTATGGGAAAAAGTTCAAGGAGGGATAAATCGCGGGTTAAGTATAGAGCAGCCCATGTACTCGGCCTGTTGGTGTATACTAGGTTATAAATATAATTTATTATTATTCTTTAAAATAACCTCCAATTAAAATGTATATACAAAACAATTGAAGTTAATATTTATTCCTAAATTCTTTCGATTAGTTAAATTTATAAACACATTGAAATATATTTATATAGAAACTAGATTGTGAATCAATTACACACGCTTATGCTGTTACAATATTCTTTACAAAGTAAACCAAAAATATATCTCTAAAATGAACCTTACTTACAATGAATCACATTAAAATATCACAATAAAATACCAGAATCTTCTATGATTAGCCAATAACTCTAATTCAATGCCGAATATGGATTACAAGCTTAGCTGCAAATAACTTAATAAACACCAGAGAGATTTACTTACAATAATAAGCCTGACTTAGAGATATGAAATACAAAAGACCTTTATCTAGCAAATAAGATTACTTAGCATCAATATGACTAGTTCTAAATTACACAGGATTATGATCATGAACTTAAACTAAAAAGGCCCATATTTATCAAGGTCTGGCGGACCTGATCCGACACTGCGGATCAGGTCCGCCAGACCTCGCTGAATACGGCGAGCAATACGCTCGCTGTATTCAGCTGCTGGTGCAACGCCCCCCCCTGCAGACTCGCGGCCAATCGGCCGGCAGCAGGGGGTGTCAATCAACCCGATCAAACTCGATCGGGTTGATTTCCGGCGATGTGTGTCCGCCTGCTCAGAGCAGGCAGACAGGTTATGGAGCAGCGGTCTTTGTGATCACTGCTTCATATCTGCTGTTTACGGAGCTTGATACATATGCCCCTATGTGCTCTTTTAAATCACCATCTATAGAATACCTTTGATTTAAATATTATATATATTTAACAATTTCTTATAATTTATCAGATAACCAATGAATGCTCAGCTTCTTCTGATAAGTCCAGTTCACTTCAAAAATAATAAAGGTATTTGCAATTTAGAGAATAAAATGTTTAGGCACAATATTGCTTTCTGTAAACCAAGGCAGCAAGATAAGTCAGAGAGTTAAAACTCAGCAGCATGCCCCTTTTTTTTTCTCTGTGCAAAAAGACTATATCATGTGATAAGTCCCACCTTTTTTTATTCTAATCATTGGTGAATATTCAGATACGCCCTTACTGAAGCTTGTCTGATAGGTCCTTAACGGAGCTGAACATTGATTGGCCCTTGGAGCTGAACATATCATTGGTTATTTGGGAAAGACACCTCCCTAAGCAGCAAAATATATTTTGGTTATAATACCATTTTTGAACCATAGGTGGCAGCAGACAAGCAGAAATGCAGTCTCGCTCTCAATATTGCTACAGTTTAATATCTAAAAGAAAATGTTTATCAAATACACTATACAATTTCCAGCATCAACAAATCATATGATCAATACACATGGGACTATATAGTGCTATTTTGTCTGATTATTTCAATACTAAACATGTATATTTCTTATAATATTTTAGAAGATGACTTTAAAGTTGCATTTTTATGAGGGACTAGTAGTATAAATCAATAAAATATATATGGCTATCTTATTCTGTATATCAGTTCATTTGATATACTGGTGCATATTTCATTTCCTAGTCACATCTTATATCATAGATATACATGAGCATTATAGTTATTTATTAATATGTGTCTTAACAGTGCCCAATACATGGGCTCAAAATCTATGATGCATCTATATGTCAACTCATAGCATCTTATTTAGAACCCTCATCTTCACAACAGTTCTACCCTGTAATGTTCATTAGATTTCTGGAAAACAAAGAAAAATGTATTTATCTTGAAATAAACGGGTTAAACATTTTTAATTGACTACATACCTACTTATTAAATTCAGCAAATACTTATCTAATATGTTATTGTCAGGCATCTCTTCTCAGATCCACAAATATACATTTTTATACAATACTGAGGTATACCTTAACTTAAAATTAAACATAAGTTGTATTTTAAAATGAATTTCAAAGTTACAATGCAACATGTGTTTCTGCTAGCCAGCATGATGTGTATTTGAGGTTCAGGGGCAATTAACAGGCCTGTGCTAATTACTACATCCTCAAAATTTATGTTTGCTTATCTGACTATATGTACAGAATCATATCTCCACCACTCAATGTCCAATTTCGTCAATAGAGCCCCTGTTACCGCCCTTCTAACCAGATCGAATGTGCTATCAAAAGATTGGTAGCACACTGAACTGAGTTGTGGGTCGATAGCATCATTGACCGAGCCCCTAGGGGTGAAATGACCAAATTACTTAGTGGAGGGGAAGGAATCTGGCCCAAGGTCAATTACTTGTTTATTTTTTCCGACACTGTTTCTGGGTGTTGGTATGCCGAAATTAAGTTTCTGTGAAATTTTGAACCCCTTATATTTTGAACTATGGGAAATTAAAAGCCATAAGTAAACCCGTCCCATAACATTCTGGCTGTTACTTGGTCCCGTGGTACTGTCTTTTCTTTTAGTGCAATCATTACCTGGGTGTGAACCTGAGCAGAATCTACATGCATGTCTAAAGGTGCAAGCGCTGCCCCTGTCGCACTTTTTTTCCTGAAATGCCCAACACGAACCACCCCTTTTCCTAATTCTAGTGGGCCAAAATGGCTGAGAATTTAAGTTTGTTGGGGAACAGGTGGATGCACCATGTGGATCCATACGCTGCCAGAGTTGGGTGTCAATGGAGTAGAATGTGGCATTACCCGCCATTTTTCACCTAAACTGCATCATATTCCCTCCAAGTCCCTTCACTATGATTACGCTGGATCCAATGTATGGTGTCAGTGTATTTTAAGATTGCCAAACTTTGTGAAGGGTATTTTTCAATGTAACAAGAAGAAAAGACCCTAAAACACTGCAGCTACTTGTCGAAAGTGTCTGGGCGTTTAAATCTTTTGGGGCCTGTCCCATCTGCACTTTTTTCCCTTTTTCTATAAGCCTCAATTGATAAGTCGAAAATGTTAATGTATTTGCCCTGGTGTATTCTTTTTACTACTTTCTGGCGCAAGTGCACATGTAAAGAATATATTTTTGCTTGGCTGGGGTCACAATACAGTGCCGCCGATCTTTCCAAAATAGCCCTAGTAGGGGAAAAATTGGCAATATTTTCTGCAGGGTTAGCAATATGGGAGGAGGGGGCCTTTACAGAACTATCCTGCTTCTTGGACCCACCCGTGCCCTCTCTTAAAATCTTTTTTATCATTCTAAACATTCGCTTCTGTCCTTTCCCCTGGAGACCCAATGAAGTGTCACTGTCAGAATCAGTATCGGTGGGGGAGGAGTCAGAGGATTCATGTCTATCATGAGTAAAAACATTAACCTCACCATGATTCACAGGTGGTTGGTCCTGTCCCGTCATACTTGCATCTGAGCGTAGTGCCTGCTGAGGTACTGCCACGATGCTGGGTGCCCCCGTCTTATCCTTGGA
This sequence comes from Bombina bombina, assembly GCF_027579735.1. Taxonomy (NCBI): domain Eukaryota; kingdom Metazoa; phylum Chordata; class Amphibia; order Anura; family Bombinatoridae; genus Bombina; species Bombina bombina. Next base: position 1,287,223,880 of record NC_069501.1, read on the forward strand.
TGTGCTTGGGGTAACATTGCCTGTTCGACTCATGGGTACTGCCGGTGACTGCTTGTCTGCTGCTGTACCAGCTGAATTTAGCACATCCTGCAAAAGATTTAAAAAATCGCAAGCACATTGTACATTGGGTGTGGTTGGATTTGTATTAGCAAACAGGGAGGTTGAGGAATTTTCCATGCCACCAACCGTCAAATTTCCTGGGACAATAGAAACCCCATCCTGTGGAACTGAGATCCCCTGTACCCTCTCAGGCTAAAACGCATTCACACAGATTGAGGGAGATTTATGCCCTAATAAAGGCCGCTCACAACCATCCATACTATGTTCACCCATTTAAGGGTTAATAGTTAAAATTGACCTATTCTGAGGTGATCCTATTTGACTGTCTTGTAATGTATTTTTACTATTTCCTTGTGCAAATTCAAGAGGCTTCTTTGCTCTGGGAACTCTATAGCCTGCTCGCATACCGTTTCCTCTAACATGATAGGCTATTTTCATATTAATAGGTCTTATTAGCATGCAACCCCTTTGAAACCCTTGACTTTGATTTCTACCTCTTGCTGCTTGCTGGTGCTGACCACTTGCGCTGTAAGCCCCTGTCTCCCTGTTTACCAACTGTCCCTCCATGCCCAAGGCTGCCTCGTGGTGCTCCCCTTGAAGCTGTTGAGTGACCGTGTGTGACTGGCTGATTCTACTAGCGCTGAACCGGAAATGACCGTGCCCACTTCTGTGACGTAACCGAAGGAGCCGCGATACCGGAAGTAGGCCTCAATGCATGTGGTTGCTGTAACTGCACACCGCTAGGCCTCAGGGAGGAAGAGGAAGCCAACATATCCGATGATGATGCCAGCCTTGCACTGGAGGGGGAAAATTAGCATGCGGTGTGGCGATTGAAAATGGGAAAGGTCCGGGAGACCCCACTGTTAACGTTTGTAAATGTGGCGTTGCCACCGTGTTTTCTAATAATATTGGGGGCAAATTAGCAAGTAGCTGTGGATGTGGGGTAGCTGCCTGAGGGTCTGTGCCAGCTTGAAATTGTTGCCTAGGAGTTATGGGGGGCCACATAGGGCCCGCATGTTGCACTCCATCAGGCATTGCCACAGCAGCAGCCATTACTGCCACAATGGATGATAAGAAAGATGACTTCAAATACTGAAGCCATTTGAATGGGCTGTAATATTTACTGTGGCTGGCCATTTGATTCGGCAGCCTGCTCAGTCTCCATAGGTTGAGATAATTTAGAATCTGACACTATCTCTGTATCAACAGTACCCTGCTCTTCAATAGAATTAATTTGGGCAGTAACTACATTTTGATATTGTTTGGGAGGGATAATGTCTATATCATCCATATTGTCTACTTGTCCACTTATCTGTTTGTTTGATTTTGCAGCTCCTGATGGTTCCTGAGAGTCCTGATAACGACTGGGCGGAAGAATGGAACGCCTGGAACGATGCATATTATATCAGCACAATATGGAAAACACGTCTCAGCCTGGATCAGATGGAGAAGAGGAAGTTGCTTGGAAGGCATCAGCTTTAAACCGGTAAGGAGGGACCTTCCCTATTCTGCAACAATGTTGCCTCCACAATACCAACCCTCTTTCTCCTATCCCCCTCTCCTACAGCTTTAACCCTTAGCCCGCTCCAGGCCAATGCTGGGCCCTACACTAATATTATAGTTTACTGTTTCCTGAAACATTTCATACCCATAGTCAGAGGCTGACTTCCTCATTTAGAGCAGTGACATTTTTCCTGGACTTTTTTATTAAAGCATTATTTTAGTTTTTGTATTTACAGATTTATATTCATACCCCTAAAGAAATGATCCTACAGTCAGATTGCTGCTAGATTTGTACAAACTGGATAGATATGGTGGTTATTATGTAGGGTCTATTTATTTCCAGTGATACTGAGTAGAACTTGCAGGGAGAAGATCGGATGTGAAAATGACCCATGACCTGGTGTCATGTCCTAGCCTTGAAATTGTAAACTGTTCTTTTTCCAGGGCTGCTGGCAGGAGGGAGCGAGTCTGTCCATGGGTCATGGAGACATGTTTGAAACTGGCAGAGAATCCTCAGGGGGGTATATATCAGAGAGAGGTCAGCAGGGGCTTTAAGGAAGTGGAGCCAAGGGTCAATAGGAATCTGTGTACAGAAGCACTCAGTGTTACTATGCAGTGTTGTTATATGACTCAGATGTTTGCCATGTACAGTAATTGCCCAGATCAGATACAGTAGGTCCAAAAATGAGGTCATTTTCTGATATGATGACAAGAAAGGTGGCATTATAGCCTCTATAGATGGGCTACAAAAGCCTCTTCTGTCTTTCAATATAGCGCTAAACCAAAGGTGCACTAGGAAATCTGTGCATAAATCAAAGATGCGTTAAGAAATACGTCAAAGGGGCGTGTCCTAGCCGCAGCCATGGAGAGTCGCAAATCTGGAGAGCTCCCGCTATAAAACCTACAAATTCATCGGTTATCTCTTCTCTAGCCAGCTATAACTGCTCCTAGCTGGTGAAATTGAGGGAGAACCAGCTAAAGCTCTATTTGATATCAAATACACCTCCCCGGTACCAGCAAAAATAACAACTTTAGACTCCACAGATTGTCGGCTGCGGCCTCATACTTTTTTCTCTTCATTCAACCATCCCCCCCCCCCCGGTTCGTTAGTAGCCGGGTAAAGCAAGCTCACACTAGTGAAACCTTTTTTCTCTACTTTTGAAACTCTATTCTAGGGCATGGAGGGGGATTTTCAGTTGCTGATGCATACGATATTTAAAGGGCTGGAACAACGGATGATTTACTATTTTGCTGACCTGCACCATACCCTACGTTTAGCCAGTACTAATGAGGCACACGTGTCATCTGAAACTACGGAAGGTACAGATACTGCAACGCAACAACAGAACTCTGACTTCAGCAGGCAATACCTTTCATCGGAGCTGGCATATGATCCCAAGCCTAATATGGTAACAGATAAGCTGATAACCCCACAGATGTCCTCACCTACACGAGACCATGCAGCACTCCAGGACAGACCTAGCGCCAATCCGCCCGCACCAGTTTGCAACTATCCTCAGAGCGAGAGCATGGTGGACCATCCAGAGAACATTAGAGCTACGAGCAATGCTTTGATCTTATATGACATCGGAGCCGCTTACCTCACCCATACCTGCCAGACAGAGATTTCCGCTGATTCTCCCTTGGCTGCTCCCCTGGGGGATGCAGCCGACCCCCGGGGGGACGCCTGGCCCTTGGTGACAAAGTCTGTCTCTGTGAACAAACGGCAGAATGATAGCCAGAGATCCTGCAGCAAGGGTGATGTTGAGAGCCTTGTCGCAGACAGTTCACATTCACCTAGAGCTCGGACTGCACTAGAACTATTACCTCTCTGCTCATCAAACGGACTCACGGTCTCTTCCATAGGCAACCGGGTTGACTCAGTCCAGCCATCTAGGAGAGGGATAGGTTAATCATAAGTGTTTACCTCCCTGTTTGAAGCAGTGGCCATCTCTAACTCACTCAAAGGCCCAATTTACTTTTATGTTTCCTTTGTTGTCTTTATTTTCTTTCTGGTGTCTTACCTCTGATATCTGATATGCAAGCCCTAACAATGTCCCCCCAGTTCAATGTATGATAGGGATATATGCCCTCTTTTGGTGTCATATGACGTTAAGCTGTACCTATAAAGTGTCCAGTGGGCTATAATCCCAGATAAATCATTTTGGTTGCTTTCACTAGTCACATATATTTAAAAATCTCGCACTTATCTTATAAAATTATTGGATGTTTACTGTAGGTACCCTGTGAGAGACTTAGGAAACAATTACATTACAGATTAGTTACTAACTACCCACTTCTTCATGGGCAGCCTCATACGCCATATATTCACACTGGAACTTCTATTACACCTACACCCTAATCTGTTTACTGCCACAGACATTTGTACTTTAGTTGTCATACCTACCTGATATACCCAGGGTGACTCCGACCCCCTCTTGTAACTTTCACTGATGACATCCTATCGCCTACCCCTCTACAAGTACTTATTAATACCCCATTGGACATATCTCATCCCTCCTAAATGAATATGTGCAGCACCCTCTCCATGTCCTAGCTCATTCAATAGCTCAAATAGATATAATACTATACTTCCTACCCCCCCCCTCTTCCTTTATAAGAGTGGCTATGGCCCACTGATCTCCCACCCCGTTCCCCCCTAAAGTAAAAAAAAAAAGAGGTTCCTTTTCAATTGATAAGGTTAGATACTGACTGTATAACCCATCTATGCTGACACATGCCTACAAATATTTATGTGGTTTCTTATGACCATCTCTGTTAATCATCTTGTCAGGGGTCCTCAATACAAATCCTTATTCTTTATGCTATCCAATCTCATAGGTGATGTACTTTATGTAGATCCAAATAACAGACTTTATTGACGTCACTGTTGATATGATGCACATTGTTTTTGGTCATAATTAAAAGGTTAGCCACTGACTACATAAGTTTTATACTTTGACACATGCCTATTGGTATCTCTGTGCTCTGTTATGACCGTCTCTCTTAAATATTTTATCAGAGGTCCTCAATAAAAAATGCTTAATTTTATACCACCCAATGCACTCTATGGAGACCCAAGTGATGCACTGCTTAGATATCATAGTTGGTATGCTGATTATTGGTTTTGTTCATCTCTGAAAGGTTAGCTATTGATTGCATAAGTCTCATACTCTGATGCATGTTTACAAATATTTCAGTGGTTTGTTATGACTGTATTTGTTAAGCATCTGGTTAGGAGCACTCAATATAAATTTGTAATCTTTATCTTATGTAACCTCTTATGCAATGTACCCTATGTGGATCCAAATGTCAGACTTTTTAGACATCACCACTGATGTACAGAATACTGTTTTTGTTTTGCTCACAACTAAACTATAACCTTGTTGTTTTGTATTAACTTTGAAACCTCAATAAAAACATAATTAAAAAAAAAAAAAAAAAAGAAATACGTCAAATACCTTTTGTTCTTCACAAAATGTTATTTTTATTGCAAGTGTATATATATATATATATATATATATATATATATATATATATATATATATATATATATACAGTGCTGTTAGCTACAATAACACCATCTATGGAAGGTTTTACTATACGGTCAACCAGTGGAAGGCTTTGTGGACTAAGGAGCCTTCCTTACTTTCGTACAGCGTCACTTGATCCCTCCAAAAAAACTACTTATCAGGTCACAAACTTTATTTTCTGTTAGCAGGAGGGGACAGATGAGGATTCCTCTGGCACTAGTTTCACTTGACCTGGGTACAAGCCCCACCTTTCACACCATAGTGGTGATGGCCCAACATCGCTGATGTGCTGCTGGGAAATGATGTATTACAGATCAGCATTACAGCGCACTGTTAGCACTTACCATTAACTCTAGAGACGCTCCACAACCAAAAAAAGGGGATTGTGGCCTGTTAGGATAATAAACTCTCTGCCATACAAGTAAGGTTTTTTTGTAGTCTGGGTCAGTGAGCAATGCAGAGGAATACTAATTAAAACTGTGTTTAGGCTGGAACCATAGGCATCACCTCAACTTCAGAGGAGGCCAAGTCCCAGCATCTGGGTGGAGACGTTGTGAAAGATAACAATATTAAGTGAATGTGCGAGGGTGCCAGCAAAAGGGAGCTCAAGATTAGTACTTTAGAGGGGAGGCTATAGACTGTAATGGATGCAGCATTTGGGGGAAGGAAAGAAACAGAAAGTCCCCCCAGGATATGATGCAAAAAGCATCACCAGGAACTAAGGGGTCATCTTCTGATGAGGTCAGAGATTAGACGTAATACATTTTCAGGGTTAGCAGGAAGTCTTTCTCCTTCTGTAACCAGAGTTGTCCAGCTGCAAGTATCCCCCACTGAGCTTCATCTGCCCCTCCTCTGCCTGCAATCTGTGGGTGCTGATTTGTACCTAGGATCTTTTTGTGTTTGTTACCCTGTGATTAAATACAGGACAGTTCTTTTTATTCAACCCCTCTTGCTGGCTAGTGACTACCCTTGTGTCTAGGGTTCCATGACACCCCCCAACACCCACGTACAGCACAGACCAATACACCTCCTGCAGCACGGAGCAGTGCACCCTATAGCACAGATTATAGCCGCCAACAGAACATATTAGCCAAGCCCCTCAAAGCTCACAACAAACTCCCCTCACAACACAATGCTTCCTACATCACATATGATTAAGGCCACCAGCAAACATCACACATCAGACCCCTCCCAGAACACATGAGCCCCCTGCAGAGCATAAGAGCACATGTCAGAGACCCCAGCACACATCATACACCCATCAGCACACATCATACACCCATCAGCACACATCATACACCCATCAGCACACATCAGAGCCCCCAGCACACATCATACACCCCTCAGCACACATCACATCACACATCCCTTCAGCACACATCACATCACACCCCCCCTCAGCACACATCACATCACACCCGCCTCAGCGCACGTTACATCACACCCCCTCAGCGCACATCACAACCCCCTTAGCACACATCACATCACACCCCCTCAACACACATCACACCCCACCCCCCCTCAGCACACATCACACCCCTCTAGGCACACATCACATCACACATCCCTTCAGCACACATCACATCACACCCCCCTCAGCACACATCACATCACACACCCTCAGCGCACAGCACATCACACCCCCTCAGCGCACATCACATCACACACCCTCAACAACATCACATCACACCCCCCCTCAACACACATCACATCACACCCCCCTCAGCGCACATTACATCACACACCCCTCAGCACACATCACACACCCCTCAGCGCACATCACATCACACCCCCCTCAGCGCACATCACATCACACCCCCCTCGGCGCACATCACATCACACTCCCCTCAGCACACATCACATCACACCCCCCCTCAGCGCACATCACATCACACTCCTCTCAGCACACATCACATCACACCCCCTCAGCACACATCACATCACACTCCCCTCAGCGCACATCACACCCCCCTCAGCACAAATCACACACCCCTCAGCGCACATCACATCACATGACCTCAGCACACATAACATCACACCCCCTCAGCACACATCACATCACACCCCTCTCAGCACACATCACATCACACCCCCCCTCAGCACACATCACATCACACCCCTCTCAGCACACATCACATCATACCCCCTCAGCACACATCACATCACACCCCTCTCAGCACACATCACATCACACCCCCCTCAGCACACATAACATCACACCCCTCTCAGCACACATCACATCACACACCCCTCAGCACACATCACATCACACCCCCTCAGCACACATCACATCACACCCCTCTCAGCACACATCACATCACACCCCCCTCAGCACACATCACATCACACCCCCTCAGCCCACATCACATCACACCCCTCTCGGCACACATCACATCACCCCCCCCTCAGCGCACATCACACCCCCCTCAGCGCACATCACTTCACACCCCCTCAACACACATCACATCACACCCCGCTCAACACACATCACATCACACCCCCCTCAGCGCACATCACATCCCTCTCAGCACACATCAAATCACACCCCCCTCAGCGCACATCACACCCCCCCATCGCACATCACATAACACCCCCTCCGCGCACATCACATCACACCCCCCTCAGCACACATCACATCACACCCCCCTCAGCGCACATCACATCACAAACCCTTCAGCGCACATCACACCCCCCTCAGCACACATCACATCACACCCCCCCTCAGCGCACATCACCACACACCCCCCTCAACACAGATCACATCACACCCCCCTCAGCACACATCACATCACACCCCCCTCAGCGCACATCACATCACAACCCCCTCAGCACACATCATACCACACCCCCTCAGCACACATCACATCACACCCCCCTCAGCACACATCACATCACACCCCCCTCAGCACACATCACATCACACCCCCCTCAGCACACATCACATCACACACCCCTCAGCACACATCACATAACACCCCCCTCAGCACACATCACATCACACCCCCCTCAGCACACATCACACACCCCTCAGCACACATCACATCACACCCTCCTCAGCACACATCACATCACACCCCCCTCAGCACACATCACATCACACCCCTCTCGGCACACATCACATCACACCCCCCTCAGCGCACATTACATCACACCGCCCTCAACAAACATTACATTACACCTCCCTCAGCACACATCACATCACACTCCCCAGCACACATCAGACCCTTGTAAGCACACATAACACACGCCAAACACACATCACACCCCACTATGCACACATCAGATCTCCAAGCACACATCAGATCCCCCTCAGCACACATAAGAGCCCCCCAGCACAGTGCACACATCAGATCCCCCTCAGCACACATAAGAGCCCCCCAGCACAGATCATAACTCAGCTCTTCACATTGCATGGCCCACAGGATGTTTCAATTTCCTGATTGAGAGCCGAAACAGTGACGTGTAAAACTATGCGCTGGAAAAGAGAGATGTAGAATGCTATATAGGGGGGGGGGGGCAGAATCAGGGAAACAGCAGCAAAAAATCAAAGCCACAATAACTAAACTATTCATAGAATCACATCAAAGGTGGGGAAATAGCACAGACTAAACATCCCAACACAACAACAGGACCACAAACTGCAATAACTCTATAATAACTAACAACTCAGCTTTGTAATAACGGTAAAATTGTGTAATAACCAAATGTATAATTGTGTAATAACCAACTGTATAATTGTGTTATAACCAACTGTACCATTGTGTAATAACCAACTGTATAATTGTGTAGTAACCAACTGTAACATTGTGTAATAACCAAATGTATAATTGTGTAATAACCAAATGTATAATTGTGTAATAACCAAATGTATAATTGTGTAATAACCAAATGTATAATTGTGTAATAACCAACTGTATAAATGTGTTATAACCAACTGTATAATTGTGTAATAACCAAATGTATAATTGTGTAATAACCAACTGTATAATTGTGTAATAACCAACTGTATAATTGTGTTATAACCAACTCTACCATTGTGTAATAACCAACTGTATAATTGTGTAATAACCAACTGTATAATTGTGTTATAACCAACTCTATAATTGTGTAATAACCAACTGTATAATTGTGTAATAACCAACTGTATAATTGTGTTATAACCAACTCTATAATTGTGTAATAACCAACTGTACCATTGTGTAATAACCAACTGTATAATTGTGTAATAACCAACTGTATAAATGTGTTATAACCAACTGTATAATTGTGTAATAACCAACTGTATAATTGTGTTATAACCAACTGTATATTTGTGTAATAACCAACTGTATAATTGTGTTATAACCAACTGTATATTTGTGTAATAACCAACTGTATAAATGTGTTATAACCAACTGTATATTTGTGTAATAACCAACTGTATAAATGTGTTATAACCAACTGTACCATTGTGTAATAACCAACTGTATAATTGTGTAATAACCAACTGTATAATTGTGTTATAACCAACTGTATATTTGTGTAATAACCAACTGTATAATTGTGTAATAACCAACTGTATATTTGTGTAATAACCAACTGTATAATTGTGTTATAACCAACTGTATATTTGTGTAATAACCAACTGTATAATTGTGTAATAACCAACTGTACCATTGTGTAATAACCTACTGTATAATTGTGTAATAACCAACTGAAACATTGTGTAATAACCAACTGTATATTTGTGTAGTAACCAACTGTATAATTGTGTTATAACCAACTGTACCATTGTGTAATAACCAACTGTATAATTGTGTTATAACCAACTGTATAATTGTGTAATAACCAACTGTACTATTGTGTAATAACTAACTGTATAATTGTGTAGTAACCAACTGTACCATTGTGTAATAACCAACTGTATAATTGTGTAATAACCAACTGTATAATTGTGTTATAACCAACTGTACCATTGTGTAATAACCAACTGTATAATTGTGTAATAACCAACTATATAAATGTGTTATAACCAACTGTATAATTGTGTTATAACCAACTGTATAATTGTGTAATAACCAACTGAAACATTGTGTAATAACCAACTGTATAATTGTGTAATAACCAACTGTATAATTGTGTTATAACCAACTGTACCATTGTGTAATAACCAACTGTATAATTGTGTAATAACCAACTGTATAATTGTGTTATAACCAACTGTACTATTGTGTAATAACCAACTGTATAATTGTGTAATAACCAACTGTATAATTGTGTTATAACCAACTGTACCATTGTGTAATAACCAACTGTATAATTGTGTAATAACCAACTGTATAATTGTGTTATAACCAACTCTATAATTGTGTAATAAACAACTGTACCATTGTGTAATAACCAACTGTATAATTGTGTAATAACCAACTGTATAATTGTGTAATAACCAACTGTATAAATGTGTTATAACCAACTGTATAATTGTGTTATAACCAACTGTACCATTGTGTAATAACCAACTGTATAATTGTGTAATAAACAACTGTATAATTGTGTTATAACCAACTGTATATTTGTGTAATAACCAACTGTATAATTGTGTTATAACCAACTGTATATTTGTGTAATAACCAACTGTATAAATGTGTTATAACCAACTGTATATTTGTGTAATAACCAACTGTATAAATGTGTTATAACCAACTGTATAATTGTGTTATAACCAACTGTACCATTGTGTAATAACCAACTGTATAATTGTGTAATAACCAACTGTATAATTGTGTTATAACCAACTGTACCATTGTGTAATAACCAACTGTATAATTGTGTAATAACCAACTGTATAATTGTGTTATAACCAACTCTACCATTGTGTAATAACCAACTGTATAATTGTGTAATAACCAACTGTATAATTGTGTTATAACCAACTGTACCATTGTGTAATAACCAACTGTATAATTGTGTAATAACCAACTGTATAATTGTGTTATAACCAACTGTACCATTGTGTAATAACCAACTGTATAATTGTGTAATAACCAACTGTATAATTGTGTTATAACCAACTGTACCATTGTGTAAACCAACTGTATAATTGTGTAATAACCAACTGTAAATTGTGTTATAACCAACTCTATAATTGTGTAATAAACAACTGTACCATTGTGTAATAACCAACTGTATAATTGTGTAATAACCAACTGTATAATTCTGTAATAACCAACTGTATAAATGTGTTATAACCAACTGTATAATTGTGTTATAACCAACTGTACCATTGTGTAATAACCAACTGAATAATTGTGTAATAAACAACTGTATAATTGTGTTATAACCAACTGTATATTTGTGTAATAACCAACTGTATAATTGTGTTATAACCAACTGTATATTTGTGTAATAACCAACTGTATAAATGTGTTATAACCAACTGTATAATTGTGTTATAACCAACTGTACCATTGTGTAATAACCAACTGTATAAATGTGTTATAACCAACTGTATAATTGTGTAATAACCAAATGTATAATTGTGTAATAACCAACTGTATAATTGTGTAATAACCAACTGTATAATTGTGTTATAACCAACTCTACCATTGTGTAATAACCAACTGTATAATTGTGTAATAACCAACTGTATAATTGTGTTATAACCAACTCTATAATTGTGTAATAACCAACTGTACCATTGTGTAATAACCAACTGTATAATTGTGTAATAACCAACTGTATAATTGTGTAATAACCAACTGTATAATTGTGTTATAACCAACTCTATAATTGTGTAATAACCAACTGTACCATTGTGTAATAACAACTGTATAATTGTGTAATAACCAACTGTATAATTGTGTAATAACCAACTGTATAAATGTGTTATAACCAACTGTATAATTGTGTAATAACCAACTGTAATAATTGTGTTATATAACCAACTGTATATTTGTGTAGATAACTAAACTGTATAATTTGTGTTATAACCAACTGTATATTTGTGTAATAACCAACTGGTATAAATGCTGTTTATAACCAACTGTATATTTGTGTAATAACCAACTGTAAAAATGTGTTATAACCAACTGTATAATTGTGTTAAATAACCAACTGTACCATTGTGTAATAACCAACTGTATAATTGTGTAATAACCAACTGTATAATTGTGTTATAACCAACTGTATATTTGTGTAATAACCAACTGTATAATTGTGTAATAACCAACTGTATATTTGTGAATAACCAACTGAATAATTGTGTTAAAACCAACTGTATATTTGTGTAATAACCAACTGTATAATTGTGTAATAACCAACTGTACATTGTGTTATAACCTACTGTATAATTGTGTAATAACCAACTGAAACATTGTGTAATAACCAACTGTATATTTGTGTATAACCAACTGTATAATTGTGTTATAACCAACTGTACCATTGTGTAATAACCAACTGTATAATTGTGTTATAACCAACTGTATAATTGTGTAATAACCAACTGTACTATTGTGTAATAACTAACTGTATAATTGTGTAGTAACCAACTGTACCATTGTGTAATAACCAACTGTATAATTGTGTAATAACCAACTGTATAATTGTGTTATAACCAACTGTATCATTGTGTAATAACCAACTGTATAATTGTGTAATAACCAACTATATAAATGTGTTATAACCAACTGTATAAATTGTGTTATAACCAACTGTATAATTGTGTAATAACCAACTGAAACATTGTGTAATAACCAACTGTATAATTGTGTAATAACCAACTGTATAATTGTGTTATAACCAACTGTACCATTGTGTAATAACCAAACTGTATAATTGTGGTAATAACCAACTGTATAATTGTGTTATAACCAACTGTACCATTGTGTAATAACCAACTGTATAATTGTGTAATAACCAACTGTATAATTGTGTTATATAACCAACTGTACCATTGTGTAATAACCAACTGTATAATTGTGTAATAACCAACTGTATAATTGTGTTATAACCAACTCTATAATTGTGTAATAAACAACTGTACCATTTGTGTAATAACCAACTGTATAATTGTGTAATAACCAACTGTATAATTGTGTAATAACCAACTGTATAAATGTAGTTATAACCAACTGTATAATTGTGTTATAACCAACTGTACCATTGTGTAATAACCAACTGTATAATTGTGTAATAAACAACTGTATAATTGTGTTATAAACCAACTGTATATTTGTGTAATAACCAACTGTTATAATTGGGTTATAACCAACTGTATATTTGTGTAATAACCAACTGTATAAATGTGTTATAACCAACTGTATATTTGTGTAATAACCAACTGTATAAATGTGTTATAACCAACTGTATAATTGTGTTATAACCAACTGTACCATTGTGTAATAACCAACTGTATAATTGTGTAATAACCAACTGTATAATTGTGTTATAACCAACTGTACCATTGTGTAATAACCAACTGTATAATTGTGTAATAACCAACTGTATATTTGTGTAATAACCAACTGTATAATTGTTATAACCAACTGTATATTTGTGTAATAACCAACTGTATAATTGTGTAATAACCAACTGTACCATTGTGTAATAACCAACTGAAACATTGTGTAATAACCAACTGTATATTTGTGTAGTAACCAAACTGTATAATTGTGTTATAACCAACTGTACCATTGTGTAATAACCAACTGTATAATTGTGTTATAACCACCTGTATAATTGTGTAATAACCAACTGTATATTGTGTAATAACTAACTGTATAATTGTGTAGTAACCAACTGTACCATTGTGTAATAACCAACTGTAAATTGTGTAATAACCAACTGTATAATTGTGTTATAACCAACTGTACCATTGTGTAATAACCAACTGTATAATTGTGTAATAACCAACTGTATAATTGTGTTATAACCAACTGTATAATTGTGTTATAACCAACTGTATAATGTGTAATAACCAACTGAAACATTGTGTACTAACCAACTGTATAATTTGTGTAATAACCAACTGTATATTGTGTTTATAACCAACTGTACCATTGTGTAATAACCAACTGTATAATTGTGGGTAATAACCAACTGTATAATTGTGTTATAACCAACTGTACCATTGTGAAATAACCAAACTGTATAATTGTGTAATAACCAACTGTATAAATGTGTTATAACAACTGTATAATTGTGTTATAACCAACTGTACCATTGTGTAATAACCAACTGAAACATTGTGTATAACCAACCTGTATATTTGTGTAGTAAACCAACTGTATAATTGTGTTATAACCAACTGTACCATTGTGTAATAACCAACTGTATAATTGTGTTATAACCAACTGTATAATTGTGTAATAACCAACTGTACTATTGTGTAATAACTAACTGTAGAATTGTGTAGTAACCAACTGTACCATTGTGTAATAACCAACTGTATAATTGTGTTATAACCAACTGTATAATTGTGTAATAACCAACTGTACTATTGTGTAATAACTAACTGTATAATTGTGTAATAACCAACTGTATAAATGTGTTATAACCAACTGTATAATTGTGTTATAACCAACTGTACCATTGTGTAATAACCAACTGAAACATTGTGTAATAACCAACTGTATATTTGTGTAATAACCAACTGTATAATTGTGTAATAACCAACTGTATAATTGTGTTATAACCAACTGTAACATTGTGTAATAAACCAACTGCACCATTGTGTAATAACCAACTGTATATTTGTGTAATAACCAACTGTATAATTGTGTTATAACCAACTGTACCATTGTGTAATAACCAACTGTATAATTGTGTTATAACCAACTGTATAATTGTGTAATAACCAACTGTACTATTGTGTAATAACTAACTGTATAATTGTGTAGTAACCAACTGTACCATTGTGTAATAACCAACCTGAAACATTGTGTAATAACCAACTGTATATTTGTGTAATAACCAACTGTATAATTGTGTTATAACCAACTGTACCATTGTGTAATAACCAACTGTATAAATGTGTTATAACCAACTGTATAATTGTGTTATAACCAACTGTATCATTGTGTAATAACCAACTGAAACATTGTGAATAACCAACTGTATATTTGTGTAATAACCAACTGTATAATTGTGTTATAACCAACTGTACCATTGTGTAATAACCAACTGCATAATTGTGTTATAACCAACTGTATAATTGTGTAATAACCAACTGTACTATTGTGCAATAACTAACTGTATAATTGTGTAGTAACCAACTGTACCATTGTGTAATAACCAACTGAAACATTGTGTAATAACCAACTGTATATTTGTGTAATAACCAACTGTATAATTGTGTTATAACCAACTGTACCATTGTGTAATAACCAACTGTATAAATGTGTTATAACCAACTGTATAATTGTGTTATAACCAACTGTATCATTGTTGTAATAACCAACTGAAACATTGTGTAATAACCAACTGTAAATTTGTGTAATAACCAACTGTATAATTGTGTTATAACCAACTGTACCATTGTGTAATAACCAACTGCATAATTGTGTTATAACCAACTGTATAATTGTGTAATAACCAACTGTACTATTGTGTAATAACCAACTGTATAATTGTGTAGTAACCAACTGTACCATTGTGTAATAACCAACTGAAACATTGTGTAATAACCAACTGTATATTTGTGTAATAACCAACTGTATAATTGTGTTATAACCAACTGTACCATTGTGTAATAACCAACTGTATAAATGTGTTATAACCAACTGTATAATTGTGTTATAACCAACTGTATCATTGTGTAATAACCAACTGAAACATTGTGTAATAACCAACTGTATATTTGTGTAATAACCAACTGTATAATTGTGTTATAACCAACTGTACCATTGTGTAATAACCAACTGCATAATTGTGTTATAACCAACTGTATAATTGTGTAATAACCAACTGTACTATTGTGCAATAACTAACTTTATAATTGTGTAGTAACCAACTGTACCATTGTGTAATAACCAACTGTATAATTGTGTTATAACCAAATGAAACATTGTGTAATAACCACACTGTATATGTGTGTAATAACCAATTGTATAATTGTGTAATAACCAACTTCACCATTGTGTTATAACCAACTGTACCATTGTGTAATAACCAATTGTATAATTGTTCATAACCAACTGTACCATTGTGTTATAACCAACTGTACCATTGTGTAATAACCAACTGAATAATTGTGTAATAACCAACTGTAGCATTGTGTAATAACCAACTCTATAATTGTGTAATAACCAACTGTACTATTGTGTAATAACCAACTGTACAATTGTGTAAAAAACAACTGTACCATTGTGTAATAACCAATTGTACTGTTGTGTAATAATCAACTGTATAATTGGGTAATAACCAACTGTACTATTGTGTAATGACCAACTGTATAATTGTGTAATAACCAACTATACTATTGTGTAATAACCAACTGTACCATTTTGTAATAACCTACTGTATAATTGTGTAATATCCAACTGAAACATTGTTTAATAACCAACTGTATATTTGTGTATTAACCAACTTACCATTGTGTAATAACCAACTGTACTATTGTGTAATAACCAACTGTACCATTGTGTAATTACCAACTGTATAATTGTGTAATAACCAACTGTTTATTTGTGTATTAACCAACTTACCATTGTGTATTAACCAACTGTACAATTGTGTAATAACCAAGTGTACCATTGTGTAATAACCAACTGTATAATTGTATAATAACCAACTGTACCATTGTGTAATAACCTACTGTATAATTGTGTAATAACCAACTGAAACATTGTTTAATAACCAACTGTATATGTGTGTATTAACCAACTTACCATTGTGTAATAACCAACTGTACTATTGTGTAATAACCAACTGTATATTTGTGTAATAACCAACTGTATAATTGTGTTATAACCAACTGTATATTTGTGTAATAACCAACTGTATAATTGTGTAATAACCAACTGTACCATTGTGTAATAACCTACTGTATAATTGTGTAATAACCAACTGAAACATTGTGTAATAACCAACTGTATATTTGTGTAGTAACCAACTGTATAATTGTGTTATAACCAACTGTACCATTGTGTAATAACCAACTGTAGAATTGTGTTATAACCAACTGTATAATTGTGTAATAACCAACTGTACTATTGTGTAATAACTAACTGTATAATTGTGTAGTAACCAACTGTACCA
Organism: Bombina bombina; assembly: GCF_027579735.1. Taxonomy (NCBI): domain Eukaryota; kingdom Metazoa; phylum Chordata; class Amphibia; order Anura; family Bombinatoridae; genus Bombina; species Bombina bombina. The sequence continues at coordinate 1,287,241,210 of NC_069501.1, forward strand.
TTGTGTAATAACCAACTGTTAATTGTGTAATAACCAACTGTATAATTGTGTTATAACCAACTGTACCATTGTGTAATAACCAACTGTATAATTGTGTAATAACCAACTATATAAATGTGTTATAACCAACTGTATAATTGTGTAATAACCAACTGAAACATTGTGTAATAACCAACTGTATAATTGTGTAATAACCAACTGTATAATTGTGTTATAACCAACTGTACCATTGTGTAATAACCAACTGTATAATTGTGTAATAACCAACTGTATAATTGTGTTATAACCAACTGTACCATTGTGTAATAACCAACTGTATAATTGTGTAATAACCAACTGTATAATTGTGTTATAACCAACTGTACCATTGTGTAATAACCAACTGTATAATTGTGTAATAACCAACTGTATAATTGTGTTATAACCAACTCTATAATTGTGTAATAACCAACTGTACCATTGTGTAATAACCAACTGTATAATTGTGTAATAACCAACTGTATAATTCTGTAATAACCAACTGTATAAATGTGTTATAACCAACTGTATAATTGTGTTATAACCAACTGTACCATTGTGTAATAACCAACTGTTATAATTGTGTAATAAACAACTGTATAATTGTGTTATAACCAACTGTATATTTGTGTAATAACCAACTGTATAATTGTGTTATAACCAACTGTATATTTGTGTAATAACCAACTGTATAAATGTGTTATAACCAACTGTATATTTGTGTAATAACCAACTGTATAAATGTGTTATAACCAACTGTATAATTGTGTTATAACCAACTGTACCATTGTGTAATAACCAACTGTATAATTGTGTAATAACCAACTGTATAATTGTGTTATAACCCAACTGTACCATTGTGTAATAACCAACTGTATAATTGTGTAATAACCAACTGTATATTTGTGTAATAACCAACTGTATAATTGTGTTATAAACCAACTGTATATTTGTGTAATAACCAACTGTATAATTGTGTATTAACCAACTGTACCATTGTGTAATAACCAACTGAAACATTGTGTAATAACCAACTGTATATTTGTGTAATAACCAACTGTATAATTGTGTTATAACCAACTGTACCATTGTGTAATAACCAACTGTATAATTGTGTTATAACCAACTGTATAATTGTGTAATAACCAACTGTACTATTGTGTAATAACTAACTGTATAATTGTGTAGTAACCAACTGTACCATTGTGTAATAACCAACTGTATAATTGTGTAATAACCAACTGTATAATTGTGTTATAACCAACTGTACCATTGTGTAATAACCAACTGTATAATTGTGTAATAACCAACTGTATAAATGTGTTATAACCAACTGTATAATTGTGTTATATCCAACTGTATAATTTGTGTAAATAACCAACTGAAACATTGTGTAATAACCAACTGTATAATTGTGTAATAACCAACTGTATAATTGTGTTTATAACCAACTGTACCATTGTGTAATAACCAACTGTATAATTGTGTAATAACCAACTGTATAATTGTGTTATAACCAACTGTACCATTGTGAAATAACCAACTGTTATAATTGTGTAATAACCAACTGTATAAATGTGTATATACAACTGTATAATTGTGTTATAACCAACTGTACCATTGTGTAATAACCAACTGAAACATTGTGTAATAACCAACTGTAAATTTGTGTAGTAACCAACTGTATAATTGTGTTATAACCAACTGTACCATTGTGTAATAACCAACTGTATAATTGTGTTATAACCAACTGTATAATTGTGTAATAACCAACTGTACTATTGTGTATAACTAACTGTAGAATTGTGTAGTAACCAACTGTACCATTGTGTAATAAACCAACTGTATAATTGTGTAATAACCAACTGTATAATTGTGTTATAACCAACTGTACCATTGTGTAATAACCAACTGTATAATTGTGTAATAACCAACTGTATAAATGTGTTATAACCAACTGTATAATTGTGTTATAACCAACTGTACCATTGTGTAATAACCAACTGTAACATTGTGTAATAACCAACTGTATATTTGTGTTATAAACCAACTGTATAATTGTGTAATAACCAACTGTATAATTGTGTTATAACCAACTGTAACATTGTGTAATAACCAACTGCACCATTGTGTAATAACCAACTGTATATTTGTGTAATAACCAACTGTATAATTGTGTTATAACCAACTGTACCATTGTGTAATAACCAACTGTATAATTGTGTTATAACCAACTGTATAATTGTGTAATAACCAACTGTACTATTGTGTAATAACTAACTGTATAATTGTGTAGTAACCAACTGTACCATTGTGTAATAACCAACTGAAACATTGTGTAATAACCAACTGTATATTTGTGTAATAACCAACTGTATAATTGTGTTATAACCAACTGTACCATTGTGTAATAACCAACTGTATAAATGTGTTATAACCAACTGTATAATTGTGTTATAACCAACTGTATAATTGTGTAATAACCAACTGAAACATTGTGTAATAACCAACTGTATATTTGTGTAATAACCAACTGTATAATTGTGTTATAACCAACTGTACCATTGTGTAATAACCAACTGCATAATTGTGTTATAACCAACTGTATAATTGTGTAATAACCAACTGTACTATTGTGCAATAACTAACTGTATAATTGTGTAGTAACCAACTGTACCATTGTGTAATAACCAACTGAAACATTGTGTAATAACCAACTGTATATTTGTGTAATAACCAACTGTATAATTGTGTAATAACCAACTGTACCATTGTGTAATAACCAACTGTATAAATGTGTTATAACCAACTGTATAATTGTGTTATAACCAACTGTATCATTGTGTAATAACCAACTGAAACATTGTGTAATAACCAACTGTAAATTTGTGTAATAACCAACTGTATAATTGTGTTATAACCAACTGTACCATTGTGTAATAACCAACTGCATAATTGTGTTATAACCAACTGTATAATTGTGTAATAACCAACTGTACTATTGTGTAATAACTAACTGTATAATTGTGTAGTAACCAACTGTACCATTGTGTAATAACCAACTGAAACATTGTGTAATAACCAACTGTATAAATGTGTAATAACCAACTGTATAATTGTGTTATAACCAACTGTACCATTGTGTAATAACCAACTGTATAAATGTGTTATAACCAACTGTATAATTGTGTTATAACCAACTGTATCATTGTGTAATAACCAACTGAAACATTGTGTAATAACCAACTGTATATTTGTGTAATAACCAACTGTATAATTGTGTTATAACCAACTGTACCATTGTGTAATAACCAACTGCATAATTGTGTTATAACCAACTGTATAATTGTGTAATAACCAACTGTACTATTGTGCAATAACTAACTGTATAATTGTGTAGTAACCAACTGTACCATTGTGTAATAACCAACTGTATATTTGTGTATTAACCAACTGAAACATTGTGTAATAACCAACTGTATATTTGTGTAATAACCAACTGTATAATTGTGTTATAACCAAATGAAACATTGTGTAATAACCAACTGTATATGTGTGTAATAACCAATTGTATAATTGTGTAATAACCAACTTCACCATTGTGTTATAACCAACTGTACCATTGTGTAATAACCAATTGTATAATTGTTTCATAACCAACTGTACCATTGTGTTATAACCAACTGTACCATTGTGTAATAACCAACTGAATAATTGTGTAATAACCAACTGTAGCATTGTGTAATAACCAACTCTATAATTGTGTAATAACCAACTGTACTATTGTGTAATAACCAACTGTACAATTGTGTAAAAAACAACTGTACCATTGTGTAATAACCAACTGTATAATTGTGTAATAACCAACTGTATAATTGTGTTATAACCAACTGTATCATTGTGTAATGACCAACTGTATAATTGTGTAATAACCAACTGTACTATTGTGTAATAACCAACTGTACCATTTTGTAATAACCTACTGTATAATTGTGTAATATCCAACTGAAACATTGTTTAATAACCAACTGTATATTTGTGTATTAACCAACTTACCATTGTGTAATAACCAACTGTACTATTGTGTAATAACCAACTGTACCATTGTGTAATTACCAACTGTATAATTGTGTAATAACCAACTGTTTATTTGTGTATTAACCAACTTACCATTGTGTATTAACCAACTGTACAATTGTGTAATAACCAAGTGTACCATTGTGTAATAACCAACTGTATAATTGTATAATAACCAACTGTACCATTGTGTAATAACCTACTGTATAATTGTGTAATAACCAACTGAAACATTGTTTAATAACCAACTGTATATGTGTGTATTAACCAACTTACCATTGTGTAATAACCAACTGTACTATTGTGTAATAACCAACTGTATAATTGTGTAGTAACCAACTGAATAATTGTGTAATAACCAACTGTATAATTGTATAATAAACAACTGCACCATTGTGTAGTAACCAACTGCACCATTGTGTAGTAACCAACTGCACCATTGTATAGTAACCAACTGTACCATTGTGTAGTAACCAACTATATAATTGTGTAGTAACCAACTATCATTCGGCAAGATTTAGAGTTTTGTCGGTAAAGACCCTCGTAACTAACGCAGCTTTTTTTCCTACCGCTGCTTCCAACCGCCATCTCAACCCTCAATACCAGCGTTGCTTACGGTAGCGGTAAGCTGGCAAAACGTGCTTGTGCACGATTCCCCCATAGGAAACAATGGGGCAGTTTGGGCTGAAAAAAACCCTAACACCTGCAAAAAAGCAGCGTTAAGCTCCCAACGCAGCCCCATTGTTTCCTATGGGCAAACACTTTCTAAGTCTGCACCTAACACCCCTAACATGAATCCCGAGTCTAAACACCCTAACCTTACTACTTATTAACCTCAAATTTGCCACCCCCGCTATCGCTGACACCTGCATTACACAATGAACCCCTAATCTGCCGCTCCGGACACCACCACCACCTACATTATCCCTATGAACCCCTAATCTGCTGCCCCCAACATCGCCGACACCTATATTATATTTATTAACCCCTAATCTGCCGACCGGACCTCACCGCTACTATAATAAATGTATTAACCCCTAAACTAAGTCTAACCCCTAACACCCCGCTAAGTTAAATATAATTTTAATCTAACAAAATAAAATAAATCTTATTAAATAAATTATTCCTATTTAAAACTAAATACTTACCTGTAAAATAAACCCTAATATAGCTACAATATAACTAATAATTATATTGTAGCTATTTAGGATTTATATTTATTTTACAGGCAACTTTGTATTTATTTTAACTAGGTACAATAGCTATTAAATAGTTATTAACTATTTAATAGCTACCTAGTTAAAATATTTACTAAAATTACCTGTAAAATAAATCCTAACCTAAGTTACAATTAAACCTAACACTACACTATCATTAAATTAATTAAATAAATTAGCTACCAATACCTACAATTAAATACAATGAAATAAACTAAACTAAATTACAAAAAAAAACACTAAATTACAGAAAACAATTGTGTAAAAAACAACTGAACCATTGTGTAATAACCAACTGTACTGCTGTGTAATAACCAACTGTATAATTATGTAATAACCAACTGTACTATTGTGTAATAACCAACTGTACAATTGTGTAATAACCAACGGTAGCATTGTGTAATAACCAACTGAAACATTGTGTAATAACCAACTGTATATTTGTGTAATAACCAACAGTATAATTGTGTAACAACCAACTGTACCATTGTGTAATAACAAATTGTATAATTGTGTAATAAAGAAACTGTACCATTGTGTAATAACCAAACTACCATTGTGTAATAAAAAACTGTATAATTGTGTAATAACCAACTGTACAATTGTTTAATAATCAACGGAACCATTGTGTAATAACCAACTGTACCATTGTGTAATAACCAACTGTATAATTGTGTAATAACCAACTGTTTATTTGTGTATTAACCAACTTACTGTTGTGTATTAACCAACTGTACAATTGTGTAATAACCAATTGTACCATTGTGTAATAACCAACTGTATAATTGTATAATAACCAACTGTACCATTGTGTAATAACCTACTGTATAATTGTGTAATAACCAACTGAAACATTGTTTAATAACCAACTGTATATTTGTGTATTAACCAACTTACCATTGTGTAATAACCAACTGTATAATTGTGTAGTAACCAACTGAATAATTGTGTAATAACCAACTGTATAATTGTGTAATAACCAACTGCACCTTTGTGTAATAACCAACTGCACCATTGTGTAGTAACCAACTGTACCATTGTGTAGTAACCAACTGCACCATTGTGTAGTAACCAACTGTACCATTGTGTAGTAACCAACTATATAATTTTGTAGTAACCAGCTATCATTCGGCTAGATTTAGAGTTTTGTCGGTAAAGACTAGTGATGTCGCAAACAGTTCGCCGGAGAACAGTTCCCGGCGATCATAGCTTGTTCGCGTTCGCCGCGGCGGGCGAACATATGCGATGTTCGATTCGCCCCTATTCGTCATCATTGAGTAAACTTTGACCCTGTATCTCACAGTCTGCAGACACATTTCAGCCAATCAGCAGCAGACACTCCCTCCCAGACCCTCCCAGCTCCTGAGCAGCTAGCCATTTTAGATTCATTATGATCCTGCATTCTTAGTGAGAGGAGGGACAGTGTAGCTGCTGCTGATTAATAGGGAAATCGATAGCTAGGCTAGTGTATTCAGTGTCCACAAACAGTCCTGAAGGACTCATCTGATCTCTGCTGTAAGGACAGCACCCCAAAAAGCCCTTTTTAGGGCTAGAACTTCTTGCTCACTGCCACCATCATATCTGGTGTAACATTAGTGTAAATTTAAAAAAAAAAAAAAACTTTTACATTAGTTTGCTAGTGTAATCTAATTTAATTTTCCATCAGGCCTGTGTGCCAGGCCCACGAATATACTGTGATTAATTGCTCTGTCTGTGCCACACTCATATCTGGTGTAACATTAGTGTAAATAAATAAAATAAAAACTTTTACATCAGTTTGCTAGTGTAATCTAATTTCATTTTCCATCAGGCCTGTGTGTCAGGCCCACAGCATATACTGTGATTAATTGCTCTGTGCCACCACTGATATCTGGTGTAACATTAGTGTAAATTAAAAAAAAAAAAAAAAACTTTTACATCAGTTTGCTAGTGTAATCTAATTTCATTTTCCATCAGGCCTGTGTGTCAGGCCCACAGCATATACTGTGATTAATTGCTCTGTGCCACCACTCCTATCTGGTGTAACATTAGTGTAAATTTAAAAAAAAAAAATGTTTAAATAATTTTGCTAGTGTAATCTAATTTCATTTTCCATCAGGCCTGTGTGTCAGGCCCCACAGCATATACTGTGCCTAATTGCTCTGTTTTCCACCACTCATATCTGGTGTAACATTAGTGTAAATTCTTTTTAAAAAAACGTTTACATCAGTCTGCTAGTGTAATCTAATTTCAGTTGCCAGGCCAGCCTGCACTGCCAGCCTCAGTGCCACCACTCATATCTGGTGTAACATTAGTGTAATTTAAAAAAAAAAACTTTTTACATCAGTCTGCTAGTGTTATTTAATTGCAGTTGCCTGCCTGCCTGCCAGTGTGTGTGCCAGGCCCACTTTCCATCTAGTGTCACCAATCATATTTGTTATAACAGTAGTCTAAATATTTAAAAAAAAAACTTTTTGGACTGTGAAACATCAGTCTGTTAGTGTAATTTAATTGAAGTTGCCTGCCTGCCACGTGTGTGCCAGGCCCACTTGCCAAGTTAGTGGCACCACTCATATTTGTTGTAACAGTAGTGTAAATATTTAAAAAAAAAAACTTTTTTGACTGTGAAACATCAGTCAGCTAGAGTAATTGAATTGCAGTTGCCTGTCTGCCAGTGTGTGTGCCAGGCCCACTTGCCAACTAGTGCCACCAATCATATTTGTTATAACAGTAGTGTAAATATTTTTAAAAAAAACCTTTTTGACTGTGAAACATCAGTCGTGCTAGTGTAATCTGGGACAGTAAGTGCTAATAAATGCAATCTGCTCTTGGAGCCAGAAACTCACATTTCTGACTCTACTTTTTTCTGAATCATTGATTCTTGCATAAGCACTCCAGCAAGTACCCACTGTATAATTAAATGTAGGTACAAACTAGCAGTCCCTATTCACGTGTGTAGTGCGGTTGCAATCTTTTGCGTTTTCTGCTAGTGTAATCTAATTGAAGTTGCCTGCCTGCCAGCGTGTGTGCCAGGCCCACTTGCCAAGTAATTGGCACCACTCATATTTGCTGTAACAATAGTGTAAATATTTTAAAAAAAAACCTTTTTGACTGTGAAACATCAGTCTGCTAGTGCAATCTAATTGCAGTTGCCTGCCTGCCAGCGTGTGTGCCAGGCCCACTTTCCAAGTTAGTGGCACCACTCATATTTGTTGTAACAGTAGTTTAAATATTTAAAAAATAAACATTTTTGACTGTGAAACATCAGTCTGCTAGTGCAATCAAATTGCAGTTGCCTGCCTGCCAGCGTGTGTGCCAGGCCACTTTCCAAGTTAGTGGCACCACTCATATTTGTTGTAACAGTAGTTTAAATATTTAAAAAAATAAACATTTTTGACTGTGAAACATCAGTCCTGCTTTTTTGTGTCAGACTCACAGCGTATACTGTGCCCACTTGCCCATTGCCACCACTCATATCTTGTTTAATAGTAGTGTAAGTGTACATTTAAAAAAAAAAAACTTTTTGGATTGTGAAACATCAGTCTGCTTTTTTGTGTCTGGCTCACAGCATATAATGTGCCCACTTGCCCAGTGCCACTACTCATATCTTGTTTAATAGTAGTGTAAGTGTACATTTAAAAACAAAAAAACTTTTTGGATTGTGAAACATCAGTCTGCTTTTTTTGTGTCAGGCTCACAGCGTATACTGTGCCCACTTGCCCAGTGGCACCACTCATATTTTGGTTAATAGTAGTGTAAGTCTACATTTAAAAAAAAAAATGACAGGCAGAGGCAGGCCACCCCGCAGGTGCTGTCGTGGTCGTGGTGCTGTGATTCCCTTTGGCCATAGAATAATGCCCAGTGTTAGGGCATGTACCATGGACATGAAAAGTTCTGATGAAATAGTTGACTTTATAACACAGGACACCCAATCTTCTACAGCTTCCGCTTGTAACCTTGACGCACAATCCACCTCCACCTTAGCTTCGGGCACCTCTGAAGTGACCAGTGCCACTCGCCCGCCTGCCGCCACCACCAAAACTAGCACCACAGCCGCTTCACTTGATCTGTCAGAAGAGTTATTGACACATCAGTTGGAAAAAATGAGTGATGTGCAACCATCATTGACAGAGGATGTAGATAACAGTGATATGTCTCAGTCAGGCAGCATTACAGACATGGACGTACGGTGTGATGATGATGGTGATGTTGTACCTGCTGCTGCTTCCTTTGTTGATTTGTCAGATACAATTGAAGCGGTTGATGATGATGCGTCCGTGGATGTCACGTGGGTGCCCGCTAGAAGAGAAGAAGAAGAGGGGGAAAGTTCAGATGGGGAGACAGAGAGGAGGAGGAGGAGACGAGTTGGAAGCAGGGGAAGGTCGTAGCAAGGAGATAGTGGCACAGTCAGACAGCATGCATCGGCACCCGGGGTCAGCCAGACAGCACGCCAATCAACGCATGCTGTTGCCACCACCAGAATGCCGTCATCGCAGAGCTCAGCAGTGTGGAATTTTTTTTTGTGTGTCTGCCTCTGACAACAGCGATGCCATTTGCAACCTGTGCCAAAAGAAACTAAGTCGTGGGAAGTCCAACACCCACCTAGGTACAACTGCTTTGCGAAGGCACATGGTCTCACATCACAAACGCCGATGGGATGAACACATGAGTAGAAGCAGCACACAAACTCAAAGCCGCCATCCTCCTCCTGGTCCAGCATCTTCAGCCACGTCAACCACTGCTGTACTCCTTGCCCCCTCTCAACCATCCGCCACTCAGTCTCTCTTACGTAGCAGTTCCTGGTCATCTGCCCACAGTCAGGTATCTGTCAAGGACATGTTTGAGTGTAAGAAGCCAATTTCCCAAAGGTCACCGCCCTTGCCCGGCGTCTGACAGCTGGGCTGTCTGAACTCTTAGCCCACCAGCTTTTACCATACAAGCTGGTGGAGTCTGAGGCGTTCAAAAAATTTGTATCTATTGGGACACCGCAGTGGAAGGTACCCGGCCGAAATTTCTTTTCACAAAAGGCAATCCCCAACCTGTACTCGATTGTGCGAAAGGAGGTAATGGCATGTCTGGCACACAGCGTTGGGGCAAGGGTCATCTGACCACTGATAGCTGGTCTGCAAAGCATGGTCAGGGCAGGTATATCACCTACACTGTGCATTGGGTAAACCTGCTGACTGCTGACAGGCATGGAATGCGTGGCTCTGCAGAGGAGTTGGTGACACCCGCCATGACTTGCAGGCAGGCCTGCTGCTTACCTCCTCTACTCCTCCTACTCCATCCTCTTCCATAACCTCTTCCTCGGCTGAGTCTTCTTCTGCTGCTGCGTCTTGCTCCACATCAAAAGCACCTCCCCCCCAGCTCCCCAGGTACTATTCAACATCCCGGATAGGGCAGTGTCACGCCGTCTTGGGGTTGACTTGCCTGAAAGCAGAGAGTCACACCGCACCAGCACTTCTGTCTGCCCTGAACGCACAGGTGGGATCAGTGGCTGACTCCGCACCAACTGGAGATTGGCAAAGTTGTTTCTGGACAATGGAGTAATTTGGTGGCGGCATTGAAATTGGGCCAGTTGACACATGTGCCATGCATGGCACATGTGTGTAATCTGATTGTACAACGCTTTGTGCATAAGTACCCAGGCTTACAGGATGTCCTGAAGCAGACCAGGAAGGTGTGTGGCCATTTCAGGCATTCCTACACGGCCATGGCGCACTTGTCAGATATCCAGCGGCGAAACAACCTGCCAGTGAGGGCGCTTGATTTGCGACAGCCCGACACGTTGGAATTCAACACTCCTAATGTTTGACCGCCTGCTCCAACAAGAAAAAGCTGTTAACGAGTATTTGTATGGACCGGGGTTGCTAGGACAGAGCTGGGGCAGAGCTGGGGATTTTTTTGCCACGTTACTGGACGCTCATGCGCAATGCCTGTAGGCTCATGCGTCCTTTTGAGGAGGTGACAAACCTAGTCAGTCACACCGAAGGCACCATCAGCGACATCATACCATTTGTTTTCTTCCTGGAGCGTGCCCTGCGCAGAGTGCTGGATCAGGCCGTAGATGAGCGTGGAGAGGAAGAGGAAGAGTTGTGGTCTCCATCACCACCAGAAACAGCCTTATCAGCATCGCTTGCTGGACCAGCGGCAACGCAGGAAGAGGATTGTGAGGAAGAGGAGTCAGAGGAGGAATGTGGCTTTGAGGAGGAGGAGGAGGAGGAGGAGGAGGAAGACCAAGCACAACAGCATCCCAGGGTGCTCATTGTTGTCACCTATCTGGTACCTGTGGTGTTGTACATGGCTGGGGGGAAGAAGATACCTTCAGTGAAATCAGTGAGGACGAGGAACGGGACATGATTAGCTCGGCATCCAACCTTGTGCAAATGGGGTATTTCATGCTGTCGTGCCTGTTGAGGGACCCCTCGTATAAAAAAGCTGAAGGAGAACGACCTGTACTGGGTGTCCATGCTACTAGACCCCCGGTGATAAGCATAAAGTGACTGAAATGTTACCAAATTCCCGCAAGTCTGAAAGAATGGAGCAGTTCAAAATAAATTAAAAAGTATGCTTTACACAGCGTATAAGGGTGATGTCACAGCACAATGGGAATCTAACAGAGGAAGAGATGAAAGTAATCCTCCTCCCCCACGACCACGCCGGCAAGGACAGGATGCTTTACAGACATGTTGATGGAGGACATGCGGACCTTTTTAACTCCTATGCATCGCCACAGCCCTTCGGGATCCAGCCTCAGAGAAAGACTCAACCGACAGGTAGCAGCCTACCTCGCATTAACTGCGGGATCTCGACACTCTGAGGAGCGATGGACCCCTTGACTACTGGGTGTGCAGGCTTGACCTGTGGCCTGAGCTATCCCAATTTGCAATCGAACTTCTGGCCTGCCCCACTTCAAGTGTCCTGTCAGAAAGGACCTTCAGTGCAGCAGGAGGCATTGTCACTGAGAAGAGAAGTCGCCTAGGTCAAAAGAGTCTTGATTATCTCACCTTTATTAAAATGAATGAGGGATGGATCCCGAAGGGACTGACATTGTGTGATACATTAGAGTAAAAAAGGCCTGATGAGATGAGCTGCCTTGGGCTACAAATAGTACACACGCTGCTGTATTTTATCTTCGAATGCAGATGACTTGCG